>NW_028142059.1:0-276015 GCF_055691185.1 Crinia signifera | reverse complement strand
TGGATCAAGTCACTCGTGCCACCTGCTAGCACTCTAGGCCACCTAGGCATCAAATGGCCCATGCCACCTGCTAGCACTCTGGCCCACCAAGGAATCAGGTGCCCAGCACTACCTGCTAGCACTCTGGCTTGCCTAGGGATCAAGTGGCCCGTGCCACCTGCTAGCACTCTGGCCCACATAGGGATCAAGTGGCCCGTGCCACATGCTAGCACACTCGCACACCTAGGGATCAGGTGGCCCGCACCACCTGCTAGCGCTGTGGCCCGCCTAGGGATCAAGTGGCCCGTACCACCTGCTAGAGCTCTGGCCCGCCTAGGGATCAAGTCGCTCGTGCCACCTGCTAGTGCTAGGGATCAAGTGGCCTGTGTAACCTGCTAGCACTCTCGCCCACAAAGGGATCAAGTGGCCCATGCCACCTGCTAGCGCTCTGGCCCATCTAGGGATCAAGTGGCCCATGCCACCTGCTAGCACTCTAGGCCACCTAGGCATCAAGTGGCCCATGCCACCTGCTAGCACTCTGGCCCACCAAGGAATCAGGTGCCCAGCACCACCTGCTAGCACTCTGGCTTGCCTAGGGATCAAGTGGCCCGTGCCACCTGCTAGCACTCTGGCCCACCTAGGGATCAAGTGGCCCGTGCCACATGCTAGCACACTCGCACACCTAGGGATCAGGTGGCCCGCACCACCTGCTAGCGCTGTGGCCCGCCTAGGGATCAAGTGGCCCATACCACCTGCTAGAGCTCTGGCCCGCCTAGGGATCAAGTCGCTCGTGCCACCTGCTAGTGCTAGGGATCAAGTGGCCTGTGTCACCTGCTAGCACTCTCGCCCACATAGGGATCAAGTGGCCCATGCCACCTGCTAGCGCTATGGCCCGCCTAGGGATCAGGTGCCCCTCGCCACCTGCTAGCGCTCTGGCCCGCAAATGGATCAAGTGGCCCACGCCACCCGCTAGCACTCTGGCCAGCCTTGGAATTAAGTGGCCCACGCCACCTCCTAGTACTCTGGCCCACTTAGGGATCAAGTGGCCCATGCCACCTGCTAGCGCTCTGTCCCGCCTAGGGATCAAGTGGCCCACGCCACCTGCTAGCACTCTCGCACACCTAGGGATCAAGTGGCCTGCACCACCTGCTAGTGCTCTGGCCTGTCTAGGGATCAGGTGCCCCTCACCACCTGCTAGTGCTTTGGCGTGCCTAGGGATCAGGTGGCCTGCACCACCTGCTAGCGCTCTGGCCCACCTAGGGATCAAGTAGCTCGCACCACCTGCTAGCACTCTGGCCTGCCTAGGGATCAGGTGCCCCTCGCCACCTGCTAGCGCTCTGGCCCATCTAGGGATCAAGTGGCCCGCGCCACATGCTAGCACTCTAGGCCACCTAGGCATCAAGTGGCCCATGCCACCTGCTAGCACTCTGGCCCACCAAGGAATCAGGTGCCCAGCACCACCTGCTAGCACTCTGGCCCGCCTAGGGATCAAGTGGCCCGTGACACCTGCTAGCACTCTGGCCCACCTAGGGATCAAGTGGACCGTGCCACATGCTAGCACTCTCGCACACCTAGGGATCAGGTGGCCCGCACCACCTGCTAGCGCTGTGGCCCACCTAGGGATGAAGTGGCCCGTGCCACCTGCTAGAGCTCTGGCCCGCCTAGGGATCAAGTTGCTCTGCCACCTGCTAGCGCTAGGGATCAAGTGGCCTGTTTCACCTGCTAGCACTCTCGCCCACCTAGGGATCAAGTGGCCCATGCCACCTGCTAGCGCTATGGCCCGCCTAGGGATCAGGTGCCCCTCACCACCTGCTAGCGCTATGGCCCGCCTAGGGATCAGGTGCCCCTCGCTACCTGCTAGCGCTCTGGCCCGCCTAGGGATCAAGTGGCCCGTGCCACCTGCTTGTGCTCTGGCCCGCCTAGGGATAAGGTGCCCCTCGCCACCTGCTAGTGCTCTGGCCCGCCTAGGGATCAAGTGGCCCACTCCACCCGCTAGCGCTCTGGCCAGCCTAGGGATCAAGTGGCCCGCGCCACCTCCTAGCACTCTGGCCCACTTAGGGATCAAGTGGCACATGCCACCTGCAAGCGCTCTGGCCCACCTAGGGATCAAGTTGCCAGCGCCACCTGCAAGCACTCTCGCACACCTAGGGATCAGGTGGCCCGCACCACCTGCTAGCGCTGTGGCCCGCCTAGGGATCAAGTGGCCTGTGCCACCTGCTAGAGCTCTGGCCCGCCTAGGGATCAAGTCGCTCATGCCACCTGCTAGTGCTAGGGATCAAGTGGCCTGTGTCACCTGCTAGCACTCTCGCCCACCTAGGGATCAAGTGGCCCATGCCACCTGCTAGCGCTATGGTCCGCCTAGGGATCAGGTGCCCCTCGCCACCTGCTAGCGCTCTGGCCCACCTAGGGATCAAGTGGCCCGCGCCACCTGCTAGCACTCTCGCACACCTAGGGATCAGGTGGCCCGCACCACCTGCTAGCGCTGCGGCCCACCTAGGGATCAAGTTGCCCGTGCCACCTGCTAGAGCTCTGGCCCGCCTAGGGATCAAGTCTCTCGTGCCACCTGCTAGTGCTAGGGATCAAGTGGCCTGTGTCACCTGCTAGCACTCTAGCCCACCTAGGGATCAAGTGGCCCATGCCACCTGCTAGCGCTATGGCCCGCCTAGGGATCAGGTGCCCCTCGCCACCTGCTATCGCTCTGGCCCACCTAGGGATCAAGTGACCCACGCCACCTGCTAACACTCTCGCACACCTAGGGATCAGGTGGCCCGCACCACCTGCTAGCGCTGTGGCCCACCTAGGGATCAAGTGGCCCGTGCCACCTGCTTGCGCTCTGGCCCGCCTAGGGATCAGGTGCCACTCGCCACCTGCTAGCGCTCTGGCCCGCCTAGGGATCAAGTGGCCCGCACCACCTGCTAGTGCTCTGGCCTGCCTAGGGATCAGGTGCCCCTCACCACCTGCTAGTGCTTTGGCCTGCCTAGGGATCAGGTGGCCTGCACCACCCGCTAGCGCTCTGGCCCACCTAGGGATCAAGTGGCTCGCACCACCTGCTGGCACTCTGGCCTGCCTAGGGATCAGGTGCCCCTCGCCACCTGCTAGCGCTCTGGCCCATCTAGGGATCAAGTGGCCCATGCCACCTGCTAGCACTCTGGCACACCAAGGAATCAAGTGCCCAGCACCACCTGCTAGCACTCTGGCCCGCCTAGGGATCAAGTGGCCCATGCCACCGGCTAGCACTCTGGCCCGCCTAGGGATCAAGTGGCCTGTGCCACATGCTAGCACTCTCGCACACCTAGGGATCAGGTAGCCCGCACCACCTGCTAGCGCTGTGGCCCGCCTAGGGATCAAGTGGCCCGTGCCACCTGCTAGAGCTCTGGCCCGCCTAGGGATCAAGTCGCTCGTGCCACCTGCTAGTGCTAGGGATCAAGTGGCCCATGCCACCTGCTAGCGCTATGGCCCGCCTAGGGATCAGGTGCACCTCGCCACCTGCTAGTGCTCTGGCCTGCCTAGGGATTAAGTGGCCCGTGCCACCTGCTTGCGCTCTGGCCCGCCTAGGGATCAGGTGCCACTCGCCACCTGCTAGCGCTCTGGCCCGCCTATGGATCAAGTGGCCCACGCCACCTGCTAGCGCTCTGGCCAGCCTAGGGATCAAGTGGCCCACGCCACCTCCAAGCACTCTTGTCCACTTAGGGATCAAGTGGCCCATGCCACCTGCTAGCGCTCTGGCCCGCCTAGGGATCAAGTGGCCCACGCCACCTGCTAGAACTCTCGCACAACTAGGGATCAAGTGGCCTGCACCACCTGCTAGTGCTCTGGCCTGCCTAGGGATCAGGTGCCCCTCACCACCTGCTTGTGCTTTGGCCTGCCTAGGGATCAGGTGGCCTGCACCACCTGCTAGCGCTCTGGCCCACCTAGGGATCAAGTGGCTCGCACCACCTGCTAGCACTCTGGCCTGCCTAGGGATCAGGTGCCCCTCGCCACCTGCTAGCGCTCTGGCCCGCCTAGGTATCAGGTGCCCCTCACCACCTGCTAGGACTCTGGCCCTCCTAGGGAACAAGTGGCCCGTGCCACCTGCAAGCACTCTGGCCCGCCTAGGGATCAGGTGCCCCTTACCACCTGCTAGTGCTTTGGCCTGCCTAGGGATCAGGTGGCCTGCACCACCTGCTAGCGCTCTGGCCCACCTAGGGATCAAGTGGCTCGCACCACCTGCTAGCACTCTGGCCTGCCTAGGGATCAGGTGCCCCTCGCCACCTGCTAGCGCTCTGGCCCATCTAGGGATCAAGTGGCCCGCGCCACCTGCTAGCACTTTCGCCCACCTAGGGATCAAGTGGCCCATGCCACCTGCTAGCACTCTAGGCCGCCTAGGGATCAAGTGGCCCGTGCCACCTGCTAGCACTCTGTCCCATCTAGGGATCAAGTGGCCCACGCCACATGCTAGCACTCTCGCACACCTAGGGATCAGGTGGCCCGCACCACCTGCTAGCGCTGTGGTCCGCCTAGGGATCAAGTGGCCCGTGCCACCTGCTAGAGCTCTGGCCCGCCTAGCGATCAAGTCGCTCCTGCCACCTGGTAGTGCTAGGGATCAAGTGGCCTGTGTCACCTGCTAGCACTCTCGCCCACCTAGGGATCAAGTGGCCAATGCCACCTGCTAGCGCTATGGCCCGCCTAGGGATCAGGTGCCCCTCGCCACCTGCTAGAGCTCTGGCCCACCTAGGGATCAAGTGGCCTGCGCCACCTGCTAGCACTCTCGCACACCTAGGGATCAGGTGGCCCGCACCACCTGCTAGCGCTGTGGCCCACCTAGGGATCAAGTGGCCCGTGCCACCTGCTAGAGCTCTGGACCGCCTAGGGATCAAGTCGCTCGTGCCACCTGCTAGTGCTAGGGATCAAGTGGCCTGTGTCACCTGCTAGCACTCTCGCCCACCTAGGGATCAAGTGGCCAATGCCACCTGCTAGCGCTATGGCCCGCCTAGGGATCCGGTGCCCCTCGCCAACTGCTAGCGCTCTGGCCCGCCTAGGTATCAGGTGCCCCTCACCACCTGCTAGGACTCTGGCCCTCCTAGGGAACAAGTGGCCCGTGCCACCTGCAAGCACTCTGGCCCGCCTAGGGATCAGGTGGCCCGCACCACCTGCTTGCGCTCTGGCCCTCCTAGGAATCAGGTGCCCAGCACCACCTGCTAGCACTCTGGCCCGCCTAGGGATCAAGTGGCCCGTGCCACCTGCTAGCACTCTGGCCCACCTAGGGATCAAGTGGCCCGTGCCACCTGCTAGCACTCTGGCCCACCTAGGGATCAAGTTGCCACACGCCACATGCTAGCACTCTCGCACACCTAGGGATCAGGTGCCACTCGCCACCTGCTTGCGCTCTGGCCCGCCTATGGATCAAGTGGCCCGCGCCACCCGCTAGCGCTCTGGCCAGCCTAGCGATGAAGTGGCCCACGCCACCTCCTAGCACTCTGGCCCACTTAGGGATCAAGTGGCCTGCACCACCTGCTAGTGCTCTGGCCTGCAAAGGGATCAGGTGCCCCTCACCACCTGCTAGTGCTTTGGCCTGCCTTGGGATCAGGTGCCCTCGCCACCTGCTAGCGCTCTGGCCCATCTAGGGATCAAGTGGCCCGCGCTACCTGCTAGCACTTTCGCCCACCTAGGGATCAAGTGGCCCATGCCACCTGCTAGCACTCTAGGCCACCTAGGGATCAAGTGGCCCGTGCCAACTGCTAGCACTCTGTCCCACCTAGGGATCAAGTGGCCCGCACCACATGCTAGCACTCTCGCACACCTAGGTGGCCCGCACCACCTGCTATCGCTGTGGCCCGCCTAGGGATAAATTGGCCTGTGTTACCTGCTAGCACTCTCGCCCACCTAGGGATCTAGTGGCCCATGCCACCTGCTAGCGCTATGGCCCGCCTAGGGATCAGGTGCCCCTCACCACCTGCTAGCGCTATGGCCCGCCTAGGGATCAGGTTCCCCTCGCTACCTGCTAGCGCTCTGGCCCGCCTAGGGATCAAGTGGCCCACGCCACCCGCTAGCGCTCTCGCACACCTAGGGATAAAGTGGCCTGCACCACCTGCTAGTGCTCTGGCCTGCCTAGGGATCAGGTGCCCCTCACCACCTGCTAGTGCTCTGGCCTGCATAGGGATCAAGTCGCTCGTGCCACCTGCTTGCGCTCTGGCCCGCCTAGGGATCAGGTGCTCCTCGCCACCTGCTATCGCTCTGGCCCGCCTATGGATCAAGTGGCCCACGCCACCCGCTAGCGCTCTGGCCATCCTAGGGATCAAGTGGCCCGCGCCACCTCCTAGCACTCTCGCACACCTAGGGATAAAGTGGCCTGCACCACCTGCTAGTGCTCTGGCCTGCCTAGGGATCAGGTGCCCCTCACCACCTGCTAGTGCTCTGGCCTGCATAGGGATCAAGTCGCTCGTGCCACCTGCTAGCTCTAGGGATCAAGTGGCCTGTGTCACCTGCTAGCACTCTCGTCTACCTAGGGATCAAGTGGCCCATGCTACCTGCTAGCTCTCTGGCCTGCCTAGGGATCAGGTGCCCCTCACCACCTGCTAGGACTCTGGCCCTCCTAGGGAACAAGTGGCCCATGCCACCTGCAATCGCTCTGGCCCGCCTAGGGATCAGGTGGCCCGCACCACCTGCTAGCGCTCTGGCCCGCCTAGGAATCAGGTGCCCAGCACCACCTGCTAGCGCTCTGGCCCGCCTAGGGATCAAGTGGCCCGTGCCACCTGCTAGCACTCTGGCCCACCTAGGGATCAAGTGGCCCGCGCCACATGCTAGCACTCTCGCACACCTAGGAATCTGGTGCCACTCGCCACCTGCTAGCGCTCTGGCCCCCCTATGGATCAAGTGGCCCACGCCACCCGCTAGCGCTCTGGCCAGCCTAGGGATCAAGAGGCCCATGCCACCTCCTAGCACTCTGGCCCACTTAGGGATCAAGTGGCCCATGCCACCTGCTAGCGCTCTGGCCCGCCTAGGGATCAGGTGCCCCTCATCACCTGCTAGGACTCTGGCCCTCCTAGGGAACAAGTGGCCCATGCCACCTGCAATCGCTCTGGCCCGCCTAGGGATCAGGTGGCCCGCACCACCTGCTAGCGCTCTGGCCCGCCTAGGAATCAGGTGCCCAGCACCACCTGCTAGCGCTCTGGCCCGCCTAGGGATCAAGTGGCCCGTGCCACCTGCTAGCACTCTGGCCCACCTAGGGATCAAGTGGCCCGCGCCACATGCTAGCACTCTCGCACACCTAGGAATCTGGTGCCACTCGCCACCTGCTAGCGCTCTGGCCCCCCTATGGATCAAGTGGCCCACGCCACCCGCTAGCGCTCTGGCCAGCCTAGGGATCAAGAGGCCCATGCCACCTCCTAGCACTCTGGCCCACTTAGGGATCAAGTGGCCCATGCCACCTGCTAGCGCTCTGGCCCGCCTAGGGATCAAGTGGCCCACGCCACCTGCTAGCACTCTCGCAGAACTAGGGATCAAGTGGCCGGCACCACCTGCTAGTTCTCTGGCCTGCCTAGGGACCAGGTGCCCCTCACCACCTGCTAGTGCTTTGGCCTGCCTAGGGATCAGGTGGCCTGCACCACCTGCTAGCGCTCTGGCCCACCTAGGGATAAAGTGGCTCGCACCACCTGCTAGCACTCTGGCCTGCCTAGGGATCAGGTGCCCCTCGCCACCTGCTAGCGCTCTGGCCCATCTAGGGATCAAGTGGCCCGCGCTACCTGCTATCACTTTCGCCCACCTAGGGATCAAGTGGCCCATGCCACCTGCTAGCACTCTAGGCCGCCTAGGGATCAAGTGGCCCGTGCCACCTGCTAGCACTCTGTCCCACCTAGGGATCAAGTGGCCCGCGCCACATGCTAGCACTCTCGCACACCTAGGGATCAGGTGGCCCACACCACCTGTAGCGCTGTGGTCCGCCTAGGGATCAAGTGGCCCGTTCCACCTGCTAGAGCTCTGGCCCGCCTAGGGATCAAGTCGCTCGTGCCACCTGCTAGTGCTAGGGATCAAATGGCCTGTGTCACCTGCTAGCACTCTCGCCCACCTAGGGATCAAGTGGCCCATTCCAACTGCTAGCGCTATGGCCCGCCTAGGGATCAAGTGGCCCATGCCACCTGCTAGCACTCTTGGCCGCCTAGGGATCAAGTGGCCCGTGCCAACTGCTAGCACTCTGTCCCACCTAGGGATCAAGTGGCCCGCACCACATGCTAGCACTCTCGCACACCTAGGGATCAGGTGGCCCGCACCACCTGCTATCGCTGTGGCCCGCCTAGGGATCAAGTGGCCCGTGCCACCTGCTAGAGCTCTGGCCCGCCTAGGGATCAAGTCGCTCGTGCCACCTGCTAGCGCTAGGGATCAAGTGGCCTGTGTTACCTGCTAGCACTCTCGCCCACCTAGGGATCTAGTGGCCCATGCCACCTGCTAGCGCTATGGCCCGCCTAGGGATCAGGTGCCCCTCACCACCTGCTAGCGCTATGGCCCGCCTAGGGATCAGGTGCCCCTCGCTACCTGCTAGCGCTCTGGCCCGCCTAGTTATCAAGTGGCCCATGCCACCCGCTAGCGCTCTGGCCAGCCTAGGGATCAAGTGGCCCGCACCACCTCCTAGTACTCTCGCACACCTAGGGATAAAGTGGCCTGCACCACCTGCTAGTGCTCTGGCCGGCCTAGGGATCAGGTGCCCCTCACCACCTGCTAGTGCTCTGGCCTGCATAGGGATCAAGTCGCTCGTGCCACCTGCTTGCGCTCTGGCCCGCCTAGGGATCAGGTGCCCCTCGCCACCTGCTATCGCTCTGGCCCTCCTATGGATCAAGTGGCCCACGCCACCCGCTAGCGCTCTGGCCATCCTAAGGATCAAGTGGCCCGCGCCACCTCCTAGCACTCTCGCACACCTAGGGATAAAGTGGCCTGCACCACCTGCTAGTGCTCTGGCCTGCCTAGGGATCAGGTGCCCCTCACCACCTGCTAGTGCTCTGGCCTGCATAGTGATCAAGTCGCTCGTGCCACCTGCTAGCTCTAGGGATCAAGTGGCCTGTGTCACCTGCTAGCACTCTCGTCTACCTAGGGATCAAGTGGCCCATGCCACCTGCTAGCTCTCTGGCCTGCCTAGGGATCAGGTGCCCCTCACCACCTGCTAGGACTCTGGCCCTCCTAGGGAACAAGTGGCCCGTGCCACCTGCAATCTCTCTGGCCCGCCTAGGGATCAGGTGGCCCGCACCACCTGCTAGCGCTCTGGCCCGCCTAGGATTCAGGTGCCCAGCACCACCTGCTAGCGCTCTGGCCCGCCTAGGGATCAAGTGGCCCGTGCCACCTGCTAGCACTCTGGCCCACCTAGGGATCAAGTGGCCCGCGCCACATGCTAGCACTCTCGCACACCTAGGGATCAGGTGCCACTCGCCACCTGCTAGCGCTCTGGCCCGCCTATGGATCAAGTGGCCCACGCCACCCGCTAGCGCTCTGGCCAGCCTAGGGATCAAGAGGCCCATGCCACCTCCTAGCACTCTGGCCCACTTAGGGATCAAGTGGCCCATGCCACCTGCTAGCGCTCTGGCCTGCCTAGGGATCAAGTGGCCCACGCCACATGCTAGCACTCTCGCAGAACTAGGGATCAAGTGGCCTGCACCACCTGCTAGTTCTCTGGCCTGCCTAGGGATCAGGTGCCCCTCACCACCTGCTAGTGCTTTGGCCTGCCTAGGGATCAGGTGGCCTGCACCACCTGCTAGCGCTCTGGCCCACCTAGGGATCAAGTGGCTTGCACCACCTGCTAGCACTCTGGCCTGCCTAGGGATCAGGTGCCCCTCGCCACCTGCTAGCGCTCTGGCCCATCTAGGGATCAAGTGGCCCGAGCTACCTGCTAGCACTTTCGCCCACCTAGGGATCAAGTGGCCCATGCCACCTGCTAGCACTCTAGGCCGCCTAGGGATCAAGTGGCCCGTGCCACCTGCTAGCACTCTGTCCCACCTAGGGATCAAGTGGCCCGCGCCACATGCTAGCACTCTCGCACACCTAGGGATCAGGTGGCCCGCACCACCTGTAGCGCTGTGGTCCGCCTAGGGATCAAGTGGCCCGTGCCACCTGCTAGAGCTCTGGCCCACCTAGGGATCAAGTGGCCCGTGCCACCTGCTAGCACTTTTGCACACCTAGGGATCAGGTGGCCCGCACCACCTGCTAGCGCTGTGGCCCACCTAGGGATCAAGTGGCCCATGCCACCTGCTAGCGCTATGGCCCGCCTAGGGATCAGGTGCCCCTCGCTACCTGCTAGCGCTCTGGCCCGCCTAGGGATCAAGTGGCCCGTGCCACCTGCTTGCGCTCTGGCCCGCCTAGGGATCAGGTGCCCCTCGCCACCTGCTAGCGCTCTGGCCCGCCTAGGGATCAAGTGGCCCGCACCACCTGCTAGCACTCTCACACACCTAGGGATCAAGTGGCCTGCACCACCTGCAAGTGCTCTGGCCTGCCTAGGGATCAGGTGCCCCTCACCACCTGCTAGTGCTTTGGCCTGCCTAGGGATCAGGTGGCCTGCACCACCTGCTAGCGCTCTGGCCCACCTAGGGATCAAGTGGCTCGCACCACCTGCTAGCACTCTGGCCTGCCTAGGGATCAGGTGCACCTCGCCACCTGCTAGCGCTCTGGCCCATCTAGGGATCAAGTTGCCCGTGCCGCCTGCTTGCACTTTCGCCCACCTAGGGATCAAGTGGCCCAGGCCACCAGCTAGCACTCTAGGCCACCTAGGCATCAAGTGGCCCATGCCACCTGCTAGCACTCTGGCACACCAAGGAATCAGGTGCCCAGCACCACCTGCTAGCACTCTGGACCGCCTAGGGATCAAGTGGCCCGTGCCACCTGCTAGCACTCTGGCCCGCCTAGGGATCAGGTGCCCCTTGCCACCTGCTAGCGCTCTGGCCCGCCTAGGGATCAAGTGGCCCGCACCACCTGCTAGCACTCTCGCACACCTAGGGATCAAGTGGCCTGCACCACCTGCTAGTGCTCTGGCCTGCCTAGGGATCAGGTGCCCCTCACCACCTGCTAGTGCTTTGGCCTGCCTAGGGATCAGGTGGCCTGCACCACCTGCTAGCGCTCTGGCCCACCTAGGGATCAAGTGGCTCGCACCACCTGCTAGCACTCTGGCCTGCCTAGGGATCAGGTGCCCCTCGCCACCTGCTAGCGCTCTGGCCCATCTAGGGATCAAGTGGCCCGTGCCGCCTGCTTGCACTTTCGCCCACCTAGGGATCAAGTGGCCCATGCCACCAGCTAGCACTCTAGGCCACCTAGGCATCAAGTGGCCCATGCCACCTGCTAGCACTCTGGCACACCAAGGAATCAGGTGCCCAGCACCACCTGCTAGCACTCTGGCCCGCCTAGGGATAAATTGGCCCGTGCCACCTGCTAGCACTCTGGCCCACCTAGGGATCAAGTGGCCCGCGCCACATGCTAGTGCTTTGGCCTGCCTAGGGATCAGGTGGCCAGCACCACCTGCTAGCGCTCTGGCCCACCTAGAGATCAAGTGGCTCGCACCACCTGCTAGCACTCTGGCCTGCCTAGGGATCAGGTGCCCCTCGCCACCTGCTAGCGCTCTGGCCCATCAAGGGATCAAGTGGCCCGCGCTACCTGCTAGCACTCTAGGCCGCCTAGGGATCAAGTGGCCCGTGCCAACTGCTAGCACTCTGTCCCACCTAGGGATCAAGTGGCCCGCACCACATGCTAGCACTCTCGCACACCTAGGGATCAGATGGCCCGCACCACCTGCTAGCGTTGTGGTCCGCCTAGGGATCAAGTGGCCCGTGCCACCTGCTAGAGCTCTGGCCTGCCTAGGGATCAAGTCGCTCGTGCCACCTGCTAGCGCTAGGGATCAAGTGGCCTGTGTCACCTGCTAGCACTCTCGCCCACCTAGGGATCAAGTGGCCCATGCCACCTGCTAGCGCTATGGCCCGCCTAGGGATCAGGTGCCCCTCACCACCTGCTAGCGCTATGGCCCGCCTAGGGATCAGGTGCCCCTCGCTACCTGCTAGCGCTCTGGCCAGCCTAAGGATCAAGTGGCCCGCACCACCTCCTAGCACTCTCGCACACCTAGGGATAAAGTGGCCTGCACCACCTGCTAGTGCTCTGGCCTGCCTAGGGATCAGGTGCCCCTCACCACCTGCTAGTGCTCTGGTCTGCATAGGGATCAAGTCGCTCGTGCCACCTGCTTGCGCTCTGGCCCGCCTAGGGATCAGGTGCCCCTCGCCACCTGCTATCGCTCTGGCCCGCCTATGGATCAAGTGGCCCACGCGACCCGCTAGCGCTCTGGCCAGCCTAGGGATCAAGTGGCCCGCGCCACCTCCTAGCACTCTCGCACACCTAGGGATAAAGTGGCCTGCACCACCTGCTAGTGCTCTGGCCTGCCTAGGGATCAGGTGCCCCTCACCACCTGCTAGTGCTCTGGCCTGCATAGGGATCAAGTCGCTCGTACCACCTGCTAGCTCTAGGGATCAAGTGGCCTGTGTCACCTGCTAGCACTCTCGTCTACCTAGGGATCAAGTGGCCCATGCCACCTGCTAGCTCTCTGGCCTGCCTAGGGATCAGGTGCCCCTCACCACCTGCTAGGACTCTGGCCCTCCTAGGGAACAAGTGGCCCGTGCCACCTGCAATCGCTCTGGCCTGCCTAGGGATCAGGTGGCCCGCACCACCTGCTAGCGCTCTGGGCCGCCTAGGAATCAGGTGCCCAGCACCACCTGCTAGCACTCTGGCCCGCCTAGGGATCAAGTGGCCCGTGCCACCTGCTAGCACTCTGGCCCACCTAGGGATCAAGTGGCCCGGGCCACATGCTAGCACTCTCGCACACCTAGGAATCAGGTGCCACTCGCCACCTGCTAGCGCTCTGGCCCGCCTATGGATCAAGTGGCCCACGCCACCCGCTAGCGCTCTGGCCAGCCTAGGGATCAAGAGGCCCACGCCACCTCCTAGCACTCTGGCCCACTTAGGGATCAAGTGGCCCATGCCACCTGCTAGCGCTCTGGCCCGCCTAGGGATCAAGTGGCCCGTGCCACCTGCTAGAGCTCTGGCCCGCCTAGGGATCAAGTTGCTCGTGCCACCTGCTAGTGCTAGGGATCAAGTGGCCTGTGTCACCTGCTAGCACTCTCGCCCACCTAGGGATCAAGTGGCCCATGCCACCTGCTAGCGCTATGGCCCGCCTAGGGATCAGGTGCCCCTCGCCACCTGCTAGAGCTCTGGCCCACCTAGGGATCAAGTGGCCCGCGCCACCTGCTAGCACTCTCGCACACCTAGGGATCAGGTGGCCCGCACCACCTGCTAGCGCTGTGGCCCACCTAGGGATCAAGTGGCCCGTGCCACCTGCTAGAGCTCTGGCCCGCCTAGGGATCAAGTCGCTCGTGCCACCTGCTAGTGCTAGGGATCAGGTGGCCCGCCCCACCTGCTAGTGCTGTGGCCCACCTAGGGATCAAGTGGCCCATGCCACCTGCTAGCGCTATGGCCCGCCTAGGGATCAGGTGCCCCTCGCCACCTGCTAGCGCTCTGGCCCACCTAGGGATCAGGTGGCCCGCACCACCTGCTAGCGCTGTGGCCCACCTAGGGATCAAGTGGCCCATACCACCTGCTAACGCTATGGCCCGCCTAGGGATCAGGTGCCCCTCGCTACCTGCTAGCGCTCTGGCCCGCCTAGGGATCAAGTGGCCGTGCCACCTGCTTGCGCTCTGGCCCGCCTAGGGATCAGGTGCCCCTCGCCACCTGCTAGCACTCTGGCCCGCCTAGGGATCAAGTGGCCCACACCACCTGCTAGCACTCCTACACACCTAGGGATCAAGTGGCCTGCACCACCTGCTAGTGCTCTGGCCTGCCTAGGGATCAGGTGCCCCTCACCACCTGCTAGTGCTTTGGCCTGCCTAGGGATCAGGAGGCCTGCACCACCTGCTAGCGCTCAGGCCCACCTAGGGATCAAGTGGCTCGCACCACCTGCTAGCACTCTGGCCTGCCTAGGGATCAGGTGCCCCTCGCCACCTGCTAGCGCTCTGGCCCATCTATGGATCAAGTGGCCCGTGCCGCCTGCTTGCACTTTCGCCCACCTAGGGATCAAGTGGCCCATGCCACCAGCTAGCACTCTAGGCCACCTAGGCATCAAGTGGCCCATGCCACCTGCTAGCACTCTGGCACACCAAGGAATCAGGTGCCCAGCACCACCTGCTAGCACTCTGGCCCGCCTAGGGATCAAGTGGCCCGTGCCACCTGCTAGCACTCTGGCCCACCTAGGGATCAAGTGGCCCGCGCCACATGCTAGCACTCTCGCACACCTAGGGATCAGGTGGCCCGCACCACCAGCTAGCGCTGTGGCCCGCCTAGGGATCAAGTGGCCTGCACCACCTGCTAGTGCTCTGGCCTGCCTAGGGATCAGGTGCCCCTAACCACCTGCTAGTGCTTTGGCCTGCCTAGGGATCAGGTTGCCTGCACCACCTGCTAGCGCTCTGGCCCACCTAGGAATCAAGTGGCTCGCACCACCTGCTAGCACTCTGGCCTGCCTAGGGATCAGGTGCCCCTCGCCACCTGCTAGCGCTCTGGCCCATCTAGGGATCAAGTGGCCCGTGCCGCCTGCTTGCACTTTCGCCCACCTAGGGATCAAGTGGCCCATGCCACCAGCTAGCACTCTAGGCCACCTAGGCATCAAGTGGCCCATGCCACCTGCTAGCACTCTGGCACACCAAGGAATCAGGTGCCCAGCACCACCTGCTAGCACTCTGGCCCGCCTAGGGATCAAGTGGCCCGTGCCACCTGCTAGCACTCTGGCCCACCTAGGGATCAAGTGGCCTGCGCCACATGCTAGTGCTTTGGCCTGCCTAGGGATCAGGTGGCCTGCACCACCTGCTAGCGCTCTGGCCCACCTAGGGATCAAGTGGCTCGCACCACCTGCTAGCACTCTGGCCTGCCTAGGGATCAGGTGCCCCTCGCCACCTGCTATCACTCTGGCCCGCCTATGGATCAAGTGGCCCACGCCACCCGCTAGCGCTCTGGCCAGCCTAGGGATCAAGTGGCCCGCGCCACCTCCTAGCACTCTCGCACACCTAGGGATAAAGTGGCCTGCACCACCTGCTATTGCTCTGGCCTGCCTAGGGATCAGGTGCCCCTCACCACCTGCTAGTGCTCTGGCCTGCATAGGGATCAAGTCGCTCGTACCACCTGCTAGCTCTAGGGATCAAGTGGCCTGTGTCACCTGCTAGCACTCTCGTCTACCTAGGGATCAAGTGGCCCATGCCACCTGATAGCTCTCTGGCCTGCCTAGGGATCAGGTGCCCCTCACCACCTGCTAGGACTCTGGCCCTCCTAGGGAACAAGTGGCCCGTGCCACCTGCAATCGCTCTGGCCCGCCTAGGGATCAGGTGGCCCGCACCACCTGCTAGCGCTCTGGCCCGCCTAGGAATCAGGTGCCCAGCACCACCTGCTAGCACTCTGGCCCGCCTAGGGATCAAGTGGCCCGTGCCACCTGCTAGCACTCTGGCCCACCTAGGGATCAAGTGGCCCGCGTCACATGCTAGCACTCTCGCACACCTAGGAATCAGGTGCCACTCGCCACCTGCTAGCGCTCTGGCCCGCCTATGGATCAAGTGGCCCACGCCACCCGCTAGCGCTCTGGCAAGCCTAGGGATCAAGAGGCCCACGCCACCTCCTAGCACTCTGGCCCACTTAGGGATCAAGTGGCCCATGCCACCTGCTAGCGCTCTGGCCCGCCTATGGATCATGTGGCCCGTGCCACCTGCTAGAGCTCTGGCCCGCCTAGGGATCAAGTCGCTCGTGCCACCTGCTAGTGCTAGGGATCAAGTGGCCTGTGTCACCTGCTAGCACTCTCGCCCACCTAGGGATCAAGTGGCCTATGCCATCTGCTAGCGCTATCGCCCGCCTAGGGATCAGGTGCCCCTCGCCACCTGCTAGAGCTCTGGCCCACCTAGGGATCAAGTGGCCCGCGCCACCTGCTAGCACTCTCGCACACCTAGGGATCAGGTGGCCCGCACCACCTGCTAGCGCTGTGGCCCACCTAGGGATCAAGTGGCCCGTGCCACCTGCTAGAGCTCTGGCCCGCCTAGGGATCAAGTCGCTCGTGCCACCTGCTAGTGCTAGGGATCAAGAGGCCTGTGTCACCTGCTAGCACTTTCGCCCACCTAGGGATCAAGTGGCCCATGCCACCTGCTAGCGCTATGGCCCGCCTAGGGATAAGGTGCCCCTCGCTACCTGCTAGCGCTCTGGCCTGCCTAGGGATCAAGTGGCCCGTGCCACCTGCTTGCACTCTGGCCTGCCTAGGGATCAGGTGCCCCTCGCCACCTGCTAGCACTCTGGCCCGCCTAGGGATCAAGTGGCCCGCACCACCTGCTAGCACTCTCGCACACCTAGGGATCAAGTGGCCTGCACCACCTGCTAGTGCTCTGGCCTGCCTAGGGATCAAGTCGCTCGTGCCACCTGCTAGTGCTAGGGATCAAGTGGCCCGTGCCACCTGCTAGAGCTCTGGCCCGCCTAGGGATCAAGTCGCTCATGCCACCTGCTAGTGCTAGGGATCAAGTGGCCTGTGTCACCTGCTAGCACTCTCGCCCACCTAGGGATCAAGTGGTCTATGCCATCTGCTAGCGCTATCGCCCGCCTAGGGATCAGGTGCCCCTCGCCACCTGCTAGAGCTCTGGCCCACCTAGGGATCAAGTGGCCCGCGCCACCTGCTAGCACTCTCGCACACCTAGGGATCAGGTGGCCCGCACCACCTGCTAGCGCTGTGGCCCACCTAGGGATCAAGTGGCCCGTGCCACCTGCTAGAGCTCTGGCCCGCCTAGGGATCAAGTCGCTCGTGCCACCTGCTAGTGCTAGGGATCAAGAGGCCTGTGTCACCTGCTAGCACTTTCGCCCACCTAGGGATCAAGTGGCCCATGCCACCTGCTAGCGCTATGGCCCGCCTAGGGATCAGGTGCCCCTCGCTACCTGCTAGCGCTCTGGCCTGCCTAGGGATCAAGTGGCCCGTGCCACCTGCTTGCACTCTGGCCCGCCTAGGGATCAGGTGCCCCTCGCCACCTGCTAGCACTCTGGCCCGCCTAGGGATCAAGTGGCCCGCACCACCTGCTAGCACTCTCGCACACCTAGGGATCAAGTGGCCTGCACCACCTGCTAGTGCTCTGGCCTGCCTTGGGATCAGGTGCCCCTCACCACCTGCTAGTGCTTTGGCCTGCCTAGGGATCAGGTGGCCTGCACCACCTGCTAGCGCTCTGGCCCTCCTAGGGATCAAGTGGCTCGCACCACCTGCTAGCACTCTGGCCTGCCTAGGGATCAGGTGCCCCTCGCCACCTGCTAGCGCTCTGGCCCATCTAGGGATCAAGTGGCCCGCGCCGCCTGCTAGCTCTTTCGCCCACCTAGGGATCAAGTGGCCCATGCCACCAGCTAGCACTCTAGGCCACCTAGGCATCAAGTGGCCCATGCCACCTGCTAGCACTCTGGCCCACCAAGGAATCAGGTGCCCAGCACCACCTGCTAGCACTCTGGCCCGCCTAGGGATCAAGTGGCCCGTGCCACCTGCTAGCACTCTGGCCCACCTAGGGATCAAGTGGCCCGCGCCACATGCTAGCACTCTCGCACACCTAGGGATCAGGTGGCCCGCACCACCAGCTAGCGATGTGGCCCGCCTAGGGATCAAGTGGCCCGTGCCACCTGCTAGAGCTCTGGCCCGCCTAGGGATCAATTCGCTCGTGCCACCTGCTAGTGCTAGGGATCAAGTGGCCTGTGTTACCTGCTAGCACTCTCGCCCACGTAGGGATCAAGTGGCCCATGCCACCTGCTAGCGCTATGGCCCGCCTAGGGATCAGGTGCCCCTCACCACCTGCTTGCGCTCTGGCACACCTAGGGATCAAGTGGCCCGCGCCACCTACTAGCACTCCCGCACACCTAGGGATCAGGTGGCCCGCACCACCTGCTAGCGCTGTGGCCCACCTACGGATCAAGTGGCCCCTGCCACCTGCTAGAGCTCTGGCCCACCTAGGGATCAAGTCACTCCTGGCACCTGCTAGCGCTAGGGATCAAGTGGCCTGTGTCACCTGCTAGCACTCTTGCCCACCTAGGGATCAAGTGGCCCATGCCACCTGCTAGCGCTATGGCCCGCCTAGGGATCACGTGCCCAGCACCACCTGCTAGCACTCTGGCCCGCCTAGGGATCAAGTGGCCTGTGCCACCTGCTAGCACTCTGGCCCACCTAGTGATCAAGTGGCCCGCGCCACATGCTAGCACTCTTGCACACCTAGAGATCAGGTGGCCCGCACCACCTGCTAGCGCTGTGGCCCGCCTAGGGATCAAGTGGCCCGTGCCACCTGCTAGAGCTCTGGCCCGCCTAGGGATCAACTCGCTCGTGCCACCTGCTAGTGCTAGGGATCTAGTGGCCTGTGTCACCTGCTAGCACTCTCGCCCACCTAGGGATCAAGTGGCCCATGCCACCTGCTAGCGCTATGGCCCGCCTAGGGATCAGGTGCCCCTCACCTTCTGCTAGCGCTCTGGCCCACCTAGTGATCAAGTGGCCCGCGCCACCTGCTAGCACTCCCGCACACCTAGGGATCAGGTGGCCCGCACCACCTGCTAGCGCTGTGGCCCACCTAGGGATCAAGTGGCTCGCACCACCTGCTAGCACTCTGGCCTGCCTAGGGATCAGGTGCCCCACGCCACCTGCTAGCGCTCTGGCCCATCTAGGGATCAAGTGGCCCGCGCCACATGCTAGCACTCTAGGCCACCTAGGCATAAAGTGGCCCATGCCACCTGCTAGAGCTCTGGCCCGCCTAGGGATCAATTCGCTCGTGCCACCTGCTAGTGCTAGGGATCAAGTGGCCTGTGTCACCTGCTAGCACTCTCGCCCACCTAGGGATCAAGTGGCCCATGCCACCTGCTAGCGCTATGGCCCGCCTAGGGATCAGGTGCCCTTCACCACCTGCTAGCTCTCTGGCCCACCTAGGGATCAAGTGGCCCGCGCCACCTGCTAGCACTCCTGCACACCTAGGGATCAGGTGGCCCGCACCACCTGCTAGCGCTGTGGCCCACCTAGGGATCAAGTGGCCCGCACCACCTGCTAGCACTCTGGCCTGCCGAGGGATCAGGTGCCCATCGCCACCTGCTAGCGCTCTGGCCCATCTAGGGATCAAGTGGCCCACGCCACATGCTAGCACTCTAGGCCACCTAGGCATCAAGTGGCCCATGCCACCTGCTAGCACTCTGGCCCACCAAGGAATCAGGTGCCCAGCACCACCTGCTAGCACTCTGGCCCACCTAGGGATTAAGTGGCCCGTGCCACCTGCTAGCACTCTGGCCCACCTAGGGATCAAGTGGCCCGCGCCACATGCTAGCACTCTCGCACACCTAGGGATCAGGTGGCCCGCACCACCTGCTAGCGCTGTGGCCCGCCTAGGGATCAAGTGGCCCGTGCCACCTGCTAGAGCTCTGGCCCGCCTAGGGATCAATTCGCTCGTGCCACCTGCTAGTGCTAGGGATCTAGTGGCCTGTGTCACCTGCTAGCACTCTCGCCCACCTAGGGATCAAGTGGCCCATGCCACCTGCTAGCGCTATGGCCCACCTAGGGATCAGGTGCCCCTCACCTTCTGCTAGCGCTCTGGCCCACCTAGGGATCACGTGGCCCGCGCCACCTGCTAGCACTCCCGAACACCTAGGGATCAGGTGGCCCGCACCACCTGCTAGCGCTGTGGCCCACCTAGGGATCAAGTGACTCGCACCACCTGCTAGCACTCTGGCCTGCCTAAGGATCAGGTGCCCCTCGCCACCTGCTAGCGCTCTGGCCCATCTAGGGATCAAGTGGCCCGCGCCACATGCTAGCACTCTAGGCCACCTAGGCATCAAGTGGCCCATGCCACCTGCTAGAGCTCTGGCCCGCCTAGGGATCAATTCGCTCGTGCCACCTGCTAGTGCTAGGGATCAAGTGGCCTGTGTCACCTGCTAGCACTCTCGCCCACCTAGGGATCAAGTGGCCCATGCCACCTGCTAGCGCTATGACCCGCCTAGGGATCAGGTGCCCTTCTCCACCTGCTAGCGCTCTGGCCCACCTAGGGATCAAGTGGCCCGCGCCACCTGCTAGCACTCCTGCACACCTAGGGATCAGGTGGCCCGCACCACCTGCTAGCGCTGTGGCCCACCTAGGGATCAAGTGGCCCGCACCACCTGCTAGCACTCTGGCCTGCCTAGGGATCAGGTGCCCATCGCCACCTGCTAGCGCTCTGGCCCATCTAGGGATCAAGTGGCCCACGCCACATGCTAGCACTCTAGGCCACCTAGGCATCAAGTGGCCCATGCCACCTGCTAGCACTCTGGCCCACCAAGGAATCAGGTGCCCAGCACCACCTGCTAGCACTCTGGCCCACCTAGGGATTAAGTGGCCCGTGCCACCTGCTAGCACTCTGGCCCACCTAGGGATCAAGTGGCCCGCGCCACATGCTAGCACTCTCGCATACCTAGGGATCAGGTGGCCCACACCACCTGCTAGCGCTGTGGCCCGCCTAGGGATCAAGTGGCTCGTGCCACCTGCTAGAGCTCTGGCCCGCCTAGGGATCAATTTGCTCGTGCCACCTGCTAGTGCTAGGGATCAAGTGGCCTGCGTCACCTGCTAGCACTCTCGCCCACCTAGGGATCAAGTGGCCCATGCCACCTGCTAGCGCTATGGCCCGCCTAGGGATCAGGTGCCCAGCACCACCTGCTAGCACTCTGGCCCGCCTAGGGATCAAGTGGCCTGTGCCACCTTCTAGCACTCTGGCCCACCTAGGGATCAAGTGGCCCGCGCCACATGCTAGCACTCTCGCACACCTAGGGATCAGGTGGCCCGCACCACCTGCTAGCGCTGTGGCCCACCTAGGGATCAAGTGGCTCGCACCACCTGCTAGCACTCTGGCCTGCCTAGGGATCAGGTGCCCATCGCCACCTGCTAGCGCTCTGGCCCGTCTAGGGATCAAGTGGCCCGCGCCACATGCTAGCACTCTAGGCCACCTAGGCATCAAGTGGCCCTTGCCACCTGCTAGCACTCTGGCCCACCAAGGAATCAGGTGCCCAGCACCACCTGCTACCACTCTGGCCCGCATAGGGATCAAGTGGCCCGTGCCACCTGCTAGCACTCTGGCCCACCTAGGGATCAAGTGGCCCGCGCCACATGCTAGCACTCTCGCACACCTAGGGATCAGGTGGCCCGCACAACCTGCTAGCGCTGTGGCCCGCCTAGGGATCAAGTGGCCCGTGCCACCTGCTAGAGCTCTGGCCCGCCTAGGGATCAATTCGCTCGTGCCACCTGCTAGTGCTAGGGATCAAGTGGCCTGTGTTACCTGCTAGCACTCTCGCCCACCTAGGGATCAAGTGGCCCATGCCACCTGCTAGCGCTATGGCCCGCCTAGGGATCAGGTGCCCCTCACCACCTGCTAGCGCTCTGGCCCATCTAGGGATCAAGTGGCCCGCGCCACCTGCTAGCACTCCCGCACACCTAGAGATCAGGTGGCCCGCACCACCTGCTAGCGCTGTGGCCCACCTAGGGATCAAGGGGCCCGCACCTCCTGCTAGCACTCTCTCCTGCCTAGGGATCAGGTGCCCATCGCCACCTGCTAGTGCTCTGGCCCACCTACGGATCAAGTGGCCCGTGCCACCTGCTAGAGCTCTGGCCCACCTAGGGATCAAGTCGCTCCTGCCACCTGCTAGCGCTAGGGATCAAGTGGCCTGTGTCACCTGCTAGCATTCTTGCCCACCTAGGGATCAAGTGGCCCATGCCACCTGCTAGCGCTATGGCCCGCCTAGGGATCAGGTGCCCAGCACCACCTGCTAGCACTCTGGCCCGCCTAGGGATCAAGTGGCCTGTGCCACCTGCTAGCACTCTGGCCCACCTAGGGATCAAGTGGCCCGCGCCACATGCTAGCACTCTCGCACACCTAGGGATCAGGTGGCCCGCACCACCTGCTAGCGCTGTGGCCCGCCTAGGGATCAAGTGGCACATGCCACCTGCTAGAGCTCTGGCCCGCCTGGGGATCAATTCGCTCGTGCCACCTGCTAGTACTAGGGATCAAGTGGCCTGTGTCACCTGCTAGCACTCCCGCACACCTAGGGATCAGGTGGCCCGCACCACCTGCTAGCGCTGTGGCCCACCTACGGATCAAGTGGCCCGTGCCACCTGCTAGAGCTCTGGCCCACCTAGGGATCAAGTCGCTCCTGCCACCTGCTAGCGCTAGGGATCAAGTGGCCTGTGTCACTTGCTAGCACTCTTGCCCACCTAGGGATCAAGTGGCCCATGCCACCTGCTAGCGCTATGGCCCGCCTAGGGATCAGGTGCCCAGCACCACCTGCTAGCACTCTGGCCCGCCTAGGGATCAAGTGGCCTGTGCCACCTGCTAGCACTCTGGCCCACCTAGGGAACAAGTGGCCCGCGCCACATGCTAGCACTCTCGCACACCTAGGGATCAGGTGGCCCGCACCACCTGCTAGCGCTGTTGCCCGCCTAGGGATCAAGTGGCCCATGCCACCTGCTAGCACTCTGGCCCGCCTAGGGATCAATTCGCTCGTGCCACCTGCTAGTGCTAGGGATCAAGTGGCCTGTGTCACCTGCTAGCACTCTCGCCCACCTAGGGATCAAGTGGCCCATGCCACCTGCTAGCGCTATGGCCCGCCTAGGGATCAGGTGTCCTTCACCACCTGCTAGCGCTCTGGCCCACCTAGGGATCAAGTGGCCCGCGCCACCGGCTAGCACTCCCGCACACCTAGGGATCAGGTGGCCCGCGCCACCTGCTAGCACTCCTGCACACCTAGGGATCAGGTGGCCCGCACCACCTGCTAGCGCTGTGGCCCACCTAGGGATCAAGTGGCCCGCACCACCTGCTAGCACTCTGGCCTGCCTAGGGATCAGGTGCCCATCGCCACCTGCTAGCGCTCTGGCCCATCTAGGGATCAAGTGGCCCGCGCCACATGCTAGCACTCTAGGCCACCTAGGCATCAAGTGGCCCATGCCACCTGCTAGCACTCTGGCCCACCAAGGAATCAGGTGCCCAGCACCACCTGCTAGCACTCTGGCCCGCCTAGGGATCAAGTGGCCCATGCCACCTGCTAGCACTCTGGCCCACCTAGGGATCAAGTGGCCCGCGCCACATGCTAGCACTCTCGCACACCTAGGGATCAGGTGGCCCGCACCACCTGCTAGCGCTGTGGCCCGCCTAGGGATCAAGTGGCCCATGCCACCTGCTAGAGCTCTGGCCCGCCTAGGGATCAATTCGCTCGTGCCACCTGCTAGTGCTAGGGATCAAGTGGCCTGTGTCACCCGCTAGCACTCTCGCCCACCTAGGGATCAAGTGGCCCATGCCACCTGCTAGCGCTATGGCCCGCCTAGGGATCAGGTGCCCCTCACCACCTGCTAGCGCTCTGGCCCACCTAGGGATCAAGTGGCCCGCGCCACCTGCTAGCACTCCCGCACACCTAGGGATCAGGTGGCCCGCACCACCTGCTAGCGCTGTGGCCCACCTAGGGATCAAGTGGCTCGCACCACCTGCTAGCACTCTGGCCTGCCTAGGGATCAGGTGCCCATCGCCACCTGCTAGCGCTCTGGCCCAACTAGGGATCAAGTGGCCCGCGCCACATGCTAGCACTCTAGGCCACCTAGGCATCAAGTGGCCCATGCCACCTGCTAGCACTCTGGCCCACCAAGGAATCAGGTGCCCAGCACCACCTGCTAGCACTCTGGCCCGCCTAGGGATTAAGTGGCCCGTGCCACCTGCTAGCACTCTGGCCCACCTAGGGATCAAGTGGCCCGCGCCACATGCTAGCACTCTGGCACACCTAGGGATCAGGTGGCCCGCACCACCTGCTAGCGCTGTGGCCCACCTAGGGATCAAGTGGCTCGCACCACCTGCTAGCACTCTGGCCCACCTAGGGATCAAGTGGCCCGCGCCACATGCTAGCACTCTCGCACACCTAGGAATCTGGTGCCACTCGCCACCTGCTAGCGCTCTGGCCAGCCTAGGGATCAAGAGGCCCATGCCACCTCCTAGCACTCTGGCCCACTTAGGGATCAAGTGGCCAATGCCACCTGCTAGCGCTCTGGCCCGCCTAGGGATCAAGTGGCCCACGCCACCTGCTAGCACTCTCGCAGAACTAGGGATCAAGTGGCCGGCACCACCTGCTAGTTCTCTGGCCTGCCTAGGGACCAGGTGCCCCTCACCACCTGCTAGTGCTTTGGCCTGCCTAGGGATCAGGTGGCCTGCACCACCTGCTAGCGCTCTGGCCCACCTAGGGATAGAGTGGCTCGCACCACCTGCTAGCACTCTGGCCTGCATAGGGATCAGGTGCCCCTCGCCACCTGCTAGCGCTCTGGCCCATCTAGGGATCAAGTGGCCCGCGCTACCTGCTATCACTTTCGCCCACCTAGGGATCAAGTGGCCCATGCCACCTGCTAGCACTCTAGGCCGCCTAGGGATCAAGTGGCCCGTGCCACCTGCTAGCACTCTGTCCCACCTAGGGATCAAGTGGCCCGCGCCACATGCTAGCACTCTCGCACACCTAGGGATCAGGTGGCCCACACCACCTGTAGCGCTGTGGTCCGCCTAGGGATCAAGTGGCCCGTTCCACCTGCTAGAGCTCTGGCCCGCCTAGGGATCAAGTCGCTCGTGCCACCTGCTAGTGCTAGGGATCAAATGGCCTGTGTCACCTGCTAGCACTCTCGCCCACCTAGGGATCAAGTGGCCCATTCCAACTGCTAGCGCTATGGCCCGCCTAGGGATCAAGTGGCCCATGCCACCTGCTAGCACTCTTGGCCGCCTAGGGATCAAGTGGCCCGTGCCAACTGCTAGCACTCTGTCCCACCTAGGGATCAAGTGGCCCGCACCACATGCTAGCACTCTCGCACACCTAGGGATCAGGTGGCCCGCACCACCTGCTATCGCTGTGGCCCGCCTAGGGATCAAGTGGCCCGTGCCACCTGCTAGAGCTCTGGCCCGTCTAGGGATCAAGTCGCTCGTGCCACCTGCTAGCGCTAGGGATCAAGTGGCCTGTGTTACCTGCTAGCACTCTCGCCCACCTAGGGATCTAGTGGCCCATGCCACCTGCTAGCGCTATGGCCCGCCTAGGGATCAGGTGCCCCTCACCACCTGCTAGCGCTATGGCCCGCCTAGGGATCAGGTGCCCCTCGCTACCTGCTAGCGCTCTGGCCCGCCTAGGGATCAAGTGGCCCATGCCACCCGCTAGCGCTCTGGCCAGCCTAGGGATCAAGTGGCCCGCACCACCTCCTAGTACTCTTGCACACCTAGGGATAAAGTGGCCTGCACCACCTGCTAGTGCTCTGGCCAGCCTAGGGATCAGGAGCCCCTCACCACCTGCTAGTGCTCTGGCCTGCATAGGGATCAAGTCGCTCGTGCCACCTGCTTGCGCTCTGGCCCGCCTAGGGATCAGGTGCCCCTCGCCACCTGCTATCGCTCTGGCCCTCCTATGGATCAAGTGGCCCACGCCACCCGCTAGCGCTCTGGCCATCCTAAGGATCAAGTGGCCCGCGCCACCTCCTAGCACTCTCGCACACCTAGGGATAAAGTGGCCTGCACCACCTGCTAGTGCTCTGGCCTGCCTAGGGATCAGGTGCCCCTCACCACCTGCTAGTGCTCTGGCCTGCATAGTGATCAAGTCGCTCGTGCCACCTGCTAGCTCTAGGGATCAAGTGGCCTGTGTCACCTGCTAGCACTCTCGTCTACCTAGGGATCAAGTGGCCCATGCCACCTGCTAGCTCTCTGGCCTGCCTAGGGATCAGGTGCCCCTCACCACCTGCTAGGACTCTGGCCCTCCTAGGGAACAAGTGGCCCGTGCCACCTGCAATCTCTCTGGCCCGCCTAGGGATCAGGTGGCCCGCACCACCTGCTAGCGCTCTGGCCCGCCTAGGATTCAGGTGCCCAGCACCACCTGCTAGCGCTCTGGCCCGCCTAGGGATCAAGTGGCCCGTGCCACCTGCTAGCACTCTGGCCCACCTAGGGATCAAGTGGCCCGCGCCACATGCTAGCACTCTCGCACACCTAGGGATCAGGTGCAACTCGCCACCTGCTAGCGCTCTGGCCCGCCTATGGATCAAGTGGCCCACGCCTCCCGCTAGCGCTCTGGCCAGCCTAGGGATCAAGAGGCCCATGCCACCTCCTAGCACTCTGGCCCACTTAGGGATCAAGTGGCCCATGCCACCTGCTAGCGCTCTGGCCTGCCTAGGGATCAAGTGGCCCACGCCACCTGCTAGCACTCTCGCAGAACTAGGGATCAAGTGGCCTGCACCACCTGCTAGTTCTCTGGCCTGCCTAGGGATCAGGTGCCCCTCACCACCTGCTAGTGCTTTGGCCTGCCTAGGGATCAGGTGGCCTGCACCACCTGCTAGCGCTCTGGCCCACCTAGGGATCAAGTGGCTCGCACCACCTGCTAGCACTCTGGCCTGCCTAGGGATCAGGTGCCCCTCGCCACCTGCTAGCGCTCTGGCCCATCTAGGGATCAAGTGGCCCGAGCTACCTGCTAGCACTTTCGCCCACCTAGGGATCAAGTGGCCCATGCCACCTGCTAGCACTCTAGGCCGCCTAGGGATCAAGTGGCCCGTGCCACCTGCTAGCACTCTGTCCCACCTAGGGATCAAGTGGCCCGCGCCACATGCTAGCACTCTCGCACACCTAGGGATCAGGTGGCCCGCACCACCTGTAGCGCTGTGGTCCGCCTAGGGATCAAGTGGCCCGTGCCACCTGCTAGAGCTCTGGCCCACCTAGGGATCAAGTGGCCCGTGCCACCTGCTAGCACTCTTGCACACCTAGGGATCAGGTGGCCCGCACCACCTGCTAGCGCTGTGGCCCACCTAGGGATCAAGTGGCCCATGCCACCTGCTAGCGCTATGGCCCGCCTAGGGATCAGGTGCCCCTCGCTACCTGCTAGCGCTCTGGCCCGCCTAGGGATCAAGTGGCCCGTGCCACCTGCTTGCGCTCTGGCCCGCCTAGGGATCAGGTGCCCCTCGCCACCTGCTAGCGCTCTGGCCCGCCTAGGGATCAAGTGGCCCGCACCACCTGCTAGCACTCTCACACACCTAGGGATCAAGTGGCCTGCACCACCTGCTAGTGCTCTGGCCTGCCTAGGGATCAGGTGCCCCTCACCACCTGCTAGTGCTTTGGCCTGCCTAGGGATCAGGTGGCCTGCACCACCTGCTAGCGCTCTGGCCCACCTAGGGATCAAGTGGCTCGCACCACCTGCTAGCACTCTGGCCTGCCTAGGGATCAGGTGCACCTCGCCACCTGCTAGCGCTCTGGCCCATCTAGGGATCAAGTTGCCCGTGCCGCCTGCTTGCACTTTCGCCCACCTAGGGATCAAGTGGCCCATGCCACCAGCTAGCACTCTAGGCCACCTAGGCATCAAGTGGCCCATGCCACCTGCTAGCACTCTGGCACACCAAGGAATCAGGTGCCCAGCACCACCTGCTAGCACTCTGTACCGCCTAGGGATCAAGTGGCCCGTGCCACCTGCTAGCACTCTGGCCCGCCTAGGGATCAGGTGCCCCTTGCCACCTGCTAGCGCTCTGGCCCGCCTAGGGATCAAGTGGCCCGCACCACCTGCTAGCACTCTCGCACACCTAGGGATCAAGTGGCCTGCACCACCTGCTAGTGCTCTGGCCTGCCTAGGGATCAGGTGCCCCTCACCACCTGCTAGTGCTTTGGCCTGCCTAGGGATCAGGTGGCCTGCACCACCTGCTAGCGCTCTGGCCCACCTAGGGATCAAGTGGCTCGCACCACCTGCTAGCACTCTGGCCTGCCTGGGGATCAGGTGCCCCTCGCCACCTGCTAGCGCTCTGGCCCATCTAGGGATCAAGTGGCCCGTGCCGCCTGCTTGCACTTTCGCCCACCTAGGGATCAAGTGGCCCATGCCACCAGCTAGCACTCTAGGCCACCTAGGCATCAAGTGGCCCATGCCACCTGCTAGCACTCTGGCACACCAAGGAATCAGGTGCCCAGCACCACCTGCTAGCACTCTGGCCCGCCTAGGGATAAATTGGCCCGTGCCACCTGCTAGCACTCTGGCCCACCTAGGGATCAAGTGGCCCGCGCCACATGCTAGTGCTTTGGCCTGCCTAGGGATCAGGTGGCCAGCACCACCTGCTAGCGCTCTGGCCCACCTAGAGATCAAGTGGCTCGCACCACCTGCTAGCACTCTGGCCTGCCTAGGGATCAGGTGCCCCTCGCCACCTGCTAGCGCTCTGGCCCATCTAGGGATCAAGTGGCCCGCGCTACCTGCTAGCACTCTAGGCCGCCTAGGGATCAAGTGGCCCGTGCCAACTGCTAGCACTCTGTCCCACCTAGGGATCAAGTGGCCCGCACCACATGCTAGCACTCTCGCACACCTAGGGATCAGATGGCCCGCACCACCTGCTAGCGTTGTGGTCCGCCTAGGGATCAAGTGGCCCGTGCCACCTGCTAGAGCTCTGGCCTGCCTAGGGATCAAGTCGCTCGTGCCACCTGCTAGCGCTAGGGATCAAGTGGCCTGTGTCACCTGCTAGCACTCTCGCCCACCTAGCGATCAAGTGGCCCATGCCACCTGCTAGCGCTATGGCCCGCCTAGGGATCAGGTGCCCTTCACCACCTGCTAGCGCTATGGCCCGCCTAGGGATCAGGTGCCCCTCGCTACCTGCTAGCGCTCTGGCCAGCCTAAGGATCAAGTGGCCCGCACCACCTCCTAGCACTCTCGCACACCTAGGGATAAAGTGGCCTGCACCACCTGCTAGTGCTCTGGCCTGCCTAGGGATCAGGTGCCCCTCACCACCTGCTAGTGCTCTGGTCTGCATAGGGATCAAGTCGCTCGTGCCACCTGCTTGCGCTCTGGCCCGCCTAGGGATCAGGTGCCCCTTGCCACCTGCTATCGCTCTGGCCCGCCTAAGGATCAAGTGGCCCACGCGACCCGCTAGCGCTCTGGCCAGCCTAGGGATCAAGTGGCCCGCGCCACCTCCTAGCACTCTCGCACACCTAGGGATAAAGTGGCCTGCACCACCTGCTAGTGCTCTGGCCTGCCTAGGGATCAGGTGCCCCTCACCACCTGCTAGTGCTCTGGCCTGCATAGGGATCAAGTCGCTCGTACCACCTGCTAGCTCTAGGGATCAAGTGGCCTGTGTCACCTGCTAGCACTCTCGTCTACCTAGGGATCAAGTGGCCCATGCCACCTTCTAGCTCTCTGGCCTGCCTAGGGATCAGGTGCCCCTCACCACCTGCTAGGACTCTGGCCCTCCTAGGGAACAAGTGGCCCGTGCCACCTGCAATCGCTCTGGCCCGCCTAGGGATCAGGTGGCCCGCACCACCTGCTAGCGCTCTGGGCCGCCTAGGAATCAGGTGCCCAGCACCACCTGCTAGCACTCTGGCCCGCCTAGGGATCAAGTGGCCCGTGCCACCTGCTAGCACTCTGGCCCACCTAGGGATCAAGTGGCCCGCGCCACATGCTAGCACTCTCGCACACCTAGGAATCAGGTGCCACTCGCCACCTGCTAGCGCTCTGGCCCGCCTATGGATCAAGTGGCCCACGCCACCCGCTAGCGCTCTGGCCAGCCTAGGGATCAAGAGGCCCACGCCACCTCCTAGCACTCTGGCCCACTTAGGGATCAAGTGGCCCATGCCACCTGCTAGCGCTCTGGCCCGCCTAGGGATCAAGTGGCCCGTGCCACCTGCTAGAGCTCTGGCCCGCCTAGGGATCAAGTCGCTCGTGCCACCTGCTAGTGCTAGGGATCAAGTGGCCTGTGTCACCTGCTAGCACTCTCGCCCACCTAGGGATCAAGTGGCCCATGCCACCTGCTAGCGCTATGGCCCGCCTAGGGATCAGGTGCCCCTCGCCACCTGCTAGAGCTCTGGCCCACCTAGGGATCAAGTGGCCCGCGCCACCTGCTAGCACTCTCGCACACCTAGGGATCAGGTGGCCCGCACCACCTGCTAGCGCTGTGGCCCACCTAGGGATCAAGTGGCCCGTGCCACCTGCTAGAGCTCTGGCCCGCCTAGGGATCAAGTCGCTCGTGCCACCTGCTAGTGCTAGGGATCAAGTGGCCTGTGTCACCTGCTAGCACTTTCGCCCACCTAGGGATCAAGTGGCCCATGCCACCTGCTAGCGCTATGGCCCGCCTAGGGATCAGGTGCCCCTCGCTACCTGCTAGCGCTCTGGCCTGCCTAGGGATCAAGTGGCCCGTGCCACCTGCTTGCACTCTGGCCCGCCTAGGGATCAGGTGCCCCTCGCCACCTGCTAGCACTCTGGCCCGCCTAGGGATCAAGTGGCCCGCACCACCTGCTAGCACTCTCGCACACCTAGGGATCAAGTGGCCTGCACCACCTGCTAGTGCTCTGGCCTGCCTAGGGATCAGGTGCCCCTCACCACCTGCTAGTGCTTTGGCCTGCCTAGGGATCAGGTGGCCTGCACCACCTGCTAGCGCTCTGGCCCTCCTAGGGATCAAGTGGCTCGCACCACCTGCTAGCACTCTGGCCTGCCTAGGGATCAGGTGCCCCTCGCCACCTGCTAGCGCTCTGGCCCATCTAGGGATCAAGTGGCCCGCGCCGCCTGCTAGCTCTTTCGCCCACCTAGGGATCAAGTGGCCCATGCCACCAGCTAGCACTCTAGGCCACCTAGGCATCAAGTGGCCCATGCCACCTGCTAGCACTCTGGCCCACCAAGGAATCAGGTGCCCAGCACCACCTGCTAGCACTCTGGCCCGCCTAGGGATCAAGTGGCCCGTGCCACCTGCTAGCACTCTGGCCCACCTAGGGATCAAGTGGCCCGCGCCACATGCTAGCACTCTCGCACACCTAGGGATCAGGTGGCCCGCACCACCAGCTAGCGCTGTGGCCCGCCTAGGGATCAAGTGGCCCGTGCCACCTGCTAGAGCTCTGGCCCGCCTAGGGATCAATTCGCTCGTGCCACCTGCTAGTGCTAGGGATCAAGTGGCCTGTGTTACCTGCTAGCACTCTCGCCCACGTAGGGATCAAGTGGCCCATGCCACCTGCTAGCGCTATGGCCCGCCTAGGGATCAGGTGCCCCTCACCACCTGCTTGCGCTCTGGCACACCTAGGGATCAAGTGGCCCGCGCCACCTGCTAGCACTCCCGCACACCTAGGGATCAGGTGGCCCGCACCACCTGCTAGCGCTGTGGCCCACCTACGGATCAAGTGGCCCCTGCCACCTGCTAGAGCTCTGGCCCACCTAGGGATCAAGTCGCTCCTGGCACCTGCTAGCGCTAGGGATCAAGTGGCCTGTGTCACCTGCTAGCACTCTTGCCCACCTAGGGATCAAGTGGCCCATGCCACCTGCTAGCGCTATGGCCCGCCTAGGGATCACGTGCCCAGCACCACCTGCTAGCACTCTGGCCCGCCTAGGGATCAAGTAGCCTGTGCCACCTGCTAGCACTCTGGCCCACCTAGTGATCAAGTGGCCCGCGCCACATGCTAGCACTCTTGCACACCTAGAGATCAGGTGGCCCGCACCACCTGCTAGCGCTGTGGCCCGCCTAGGGATCAAGTGGCCCGTGCCACCTGCTAGAGCTCTGGCCCGCCTAGGGATCAACTCGCTCGTGCCACCTGCTAGTGCTAGGGATCTAGTGGCCTGTGTCACCTGCTAGCACTCTCGCCCACCTAGGGATCAAGTGGCCCATGCCACCTGCTAGCGCTATGGCCCGCCTAGGGATCAGGTGCCCCTCACCTTCTGCTAGCGCTCTGGCCCACCTAGTGATCAAGTGGCCCGCGCCACCTGCTAGCACTCCCGCACACCTAGGGATCAGGTGGCCCGCACCACCTGCTAGCGCTGTGGCCCACCTAGGGATCAAGTGACTCGCACCACCTGCTAGCACTCTGGCCTGCCTAGGGATCAGGTGCCCCACGCCACCTGCTAGCGCTCTGGCCCATCTAGGGATCAAGTGGCCCGCGCCACATGCTAGCACTCTAGGCCACCTAGGCATCAAGTGGCCCATGCCACCTGCTAAAACTCTGGCCCGCCTAGGGATCAATTCGCTCGTGCCACCTGCTAGTGCTAGGGATCAAGTGGCCTGTGTCACCTGCTAGCACTCTCGCCCACCTAGGGATCAAGTGGCCCATGCCACCTGCTAGCGCTATGGCCCGCCTAGGGATCAGGTGCCCTTCACCACCTGCTAGCGCTCTGGCCCACCTAGGGATCAAGTGGCCCGCGCCACCTGCTAGCACTCCTGCACACCTAGGGATCAGGTGGCCCGCACCACCTGCTAGCGCTGTGGCCCACCTAGGGATCAAGTGGCCCGCACCACCTGCTAGCACTCTGGCCTGCCGAGGGATCAGGTGCCCATCGCCACCTGCTAGCGCTCTGGCCCATCTAGGGATCAAGTGGCCCACGCCACATGATAGCACTCTAGGCCACCTAGGCATCAAGTGGCCCATGCCACCTGCTAGCACTCTGGCCCACCAAGGAATCAGGTGCCCAGCACCACCTGCTAGCACTCTGGCCCACCTAGGGATTAAGTGGCCCGTGCCACCTGCTAGCACTCTGGCCCACCTAGGGATCAAGTGGCCCGCGCCACATGCTAGCACTCTCGCACACCTAGGGATCAGGTGGCCCGCACCACCTGCTAGCGCTGTGGCCCGCCTAGGGATCAAGTGGCCCGTGCCACCTGCTAGACCTCTGGCCCGCCTAGGGATCAATTCGCTCGTGCCACCTGCTAGTGCTAGGGATCTAGTGGCCTGTGTCACCTGCTAGCACTCTCGCCCACCTAGGGATCAAGTGGCCCATGCCACCTGCTAGCGCTATGGCCCATGCCACCTGCTAGCGCTATGGCCCACCTAGGGATCAGGTGCCCCTCACCTTCTGCTAGCGCTCTGGCCCACCTAGGGATCACGTGGCCCGCGCCACCTGCTAGCACTCCCGAACACCTAGGGATCAGGTGGCCCGCACCACCTGCTAGCGCTGTGGCCCACCTAGGGATCAAGTGACTCGCACCACCTGCTAGCACTCTGGCCTGCCTAGGGATCAGGTGCCCCTCGCCACCTGCTAGCGCTCTGGCCCATCTAGGGATCAAGTGGCCCGCGCCACATGCTAGCACTCTAGGCCACCTAGGCATCAAGTGGCCCATGCCACCTGCTAGAGCTCTGGCCCGCCTAGGGATCAATTCGCTCGTGCCACCTGCTAGTGCTAGGGATCAAGTGGCCTGTGTCACCTGCTAGCACTCTCGCCCACCTAGGGATCAAGTGGCCCATGCCACCTGCTAGCGCTATGACCCGCCTAGGGATCAGGTGCCCTTCTCCACCTGCTTGCGCTCTGGCCCACCTAGGGATCAAGTGGCCCGCGCCACCTGCTAGCACTCCTGCACACCTAGGGATCAGGTGGCCCGCACCACCTGCTAGCGCTGTGGCCCACCTAGGGATCAAGTGGCCCGCACCACCTGCTAGCACTCTGGCCTGCCGAGGGATCAGGTGCCCATCGCCACCTGCTAGCGCTCTGGCCCATCTAGGGATCAAGTGGCCCACGCCACATGCTAGCACTCTAGGCCACCTAGGCATCAAGTGGCCCATGCCACCTGCTAGCACTCTGGCCCACCAAGGAATCAGGTGCCCAGCACCACCTGCTAGCACTCTGGCCGGCTAGGGATTAAGTGGCCCGTGCCACCTGCTAGCACTCTGGCCCACCTAGGGATCAAGTGGCCCGCGCCACATGCTAGCACTCTCGCATACCTAGGGATCAGGTGGCCCACACCACCTGCTAGAGCTCTGGCCCGCCTAGGGATCAATTTGCTCGTGCCACCTGCTAGTGCTAGGGATCAAGTGGCCTGCGTCACCTGCTAGCACTCTCGCCCACCTAGGGATCAAGTGGCCCATGCCACCTGCTAGCGCTATGGCCCGCCTAGGGATCAGGTGCCCAGCACCACCTGCTAGCACTCTGGCCCGCCTAGGGATCAAGTGGCCTGTGCCACCTGCTAGCACTCTGGCCCACCTAGGGATCAAGTGGCCCGCGCCACATGCTAGCACTCTCGCACACCTAGGGATCAGGTGGCCCGCACCACCTGCTAGCGCTGTGGCCCACCTAGGGATCAAGTGGCTCGCACCACCTGCTAGCACTCTGGCCTGCCTAGGGATCAGGTGCCACTCGCCACCTGCTAGCGCTCTGGCCCGTCTAGGGATCAAGTGGCCCGCGCCACATGCTAGCACTCTAGGCCACCTAGGCATCAAGTGGCCCTTGCCACCTGCTAGCACTCTGGCCCACCAAGGAATCAGGTGCCCAGCACCACCTGCTACCACTCTGGCCCGCATAGGGATCAAGTGGCCCGTGCCACCTGCTAGCACTCTGGCCCACCTAGGGATCAAGTGGCCCGCGCCACATGCTAGCACTCTCGCACACCTAGGGATCAGGTGGCCCGCACAACCTGCTAGCGCTGTGGCCCGCCTAGGGATCAAGTGGCCCGTGCCACCTGCTAGAGCTCTGGCCCGCCTAGGGATCAATTCGCTCGTGCCACCTGCTAGTGCTAGGGATCAAGTGGCCTGTGTTACCTGCTAGCACTCTCGCCCACCTAGGGATCAAGTGGCCCATGCCACCTGCTAGCGCTATGGCCCGCCTAGGGATCAGGTGCCCCTCACCACCTGCTAGCGCTCTGGCCCATCTAGGGATCAAGTGGCCCGCGCCACCTGCTAGCACTCCCGCACACCTAGAGATCAGGTGGCCCGCACCACCTGCTAGCGCTGTGGCCCACCTAGGGATCAAGGGGCCCGCACCTCCTGCTAGCACTCTCTCCTGCCTAGGGATCAGGTGCCCATCGCCACCTGCTAGTGCTCTGGCCCACCTACGGATCAAGTGGCCCGTGCCACCTGCTAGAGCTCTGGCCCACCTAGGGATCAAGTCGCTCCTGCCACCTGCTAGCGCTAGGGATCAAGTGGCCTGTGTCACCTGCTAGCATTCTTGCCCACCTAGGGATCAAGTGGCCCATGCCACCTGCAAGCGCTATGGCCCGCCTAGGGATCAGGTGCCCAGCACCACCTGCTAGCACTCTGGCCCGCCTAGGGATCAAGTGGCCTGTGCCACCTGCTAGCACTCTGGCCCACCTAGGGATCAAGTGGCCCGCGCCACATGCTAGCACTCTCGCACACCTAGGGATCAGGTGGCCCGCACCACCTGCTAGCGCTGTGGCCCGCCTAGGGATCAAGTGGCACATGCCACCTGCTAGAGCTCTGGCCCGCCTAGGGATCAATTCGCTCGTGCCACCTGCTAGTGCTAGGGATCAAGTGGCCTGTGTCACCTGCTAGCACTCTCGCCCACCTAGGGATCAAGTGGCCCATGCCACCTGCTAGCGCTATGGCCCGCCTAGGGATCAGGTGTCCTTCACCACCTGCTAGCGCTCTGGCCCACCTAGGGATCAAGTGGCCCGCGCCACCTGCTAGCACTCCTGCACACCTAGGGATCAGGTGGCCCGCACCACCTGCTAGCGCTGTGGCCCACCTAGGGATCAAGTGGCCCGCACCTCCTGCTAGCACTCTGGCCTGCCTAGGGATCAGGTGCCCATCGCCACCTGCTAGCGCTCTGGCCCATCTAGGAATCAAGTGGCCCGCGCCACATGCTAGCACTCTAGGCCACCTAGGCATCAAGTGGCCCATGCCACCTGCTAGCACTCTGGCCCACCAAGGAATCAGGTGCCCAGCACCACCTGCTAGCACTCTGGCCGGCTAGGGATTAAGTGGCCCGTGCCACCTGCTAGCACTCTGGCCCACCTAGGGATCAAGTGGCCCGCGCCACATGCTAGCACTCTCGCACACCTAGGGATCAGGTGGCCCACACCACCTGCTAGCGCTGTGGCCCGCCTAGGGATCAAGTGGCCCGTGCCACCTGCTAGAGCTCTGGCCCACCTAGGGATCAATTCGCTCGTGCCACCTGCTAGTGCTAGGGATCAAGTGGCCTGTGTTACCTGCTAGCACTCTCGCCCACGTAGGGATCAAGTGGCCCATGCCACCTGCTAGCGCTATGGCCCGCCTAGGGATCAGGTGCCCCTCACCACCTGCTTGCGCTCTGGCACACCTAGGGATCAAGTGGCCCGCGCCACCTGCTAGCACTCCCGCACACCTAGGGATCAGGTGGCCCGCACCACCTGCTAGCGCTGTGGCCCACCTACGGATCAAGTGGCCCCTGCCACCTGCTAGAGCTCTGGCCCACCTAGGGATCAAGTCGCTCCTGGCACCTGCTAGCGCTAGGGATCAAGTGGCCTGTGTTTCCTGCTAGCACTCTCGCCCACCTAGGGATCAAGTGGCCCATGCCACCTGCTAGCGCTATGACCCGCCTAGGGATCATGTGCCCCTCACCACCTGCTAGCGCTCTGGCCCACCTAGGGATCAAGTGGCCCGCGCCACCTGCTAGCACCCCCGCACACCTAGGGATCAGGTGGCCCGCACCACCTGCTAGCGCTGTGGCCCAACTAGGGATCAAGTGGCCCGTGCCACCTGCTAGAGCTCTGGCCCACCTAGGGATCAAGTCGCTCCTGCCACCTGCTAGCGCTAAGGATCAAGTGGCCTGTGTCACCTGCTAGCACTCTCGCCCACCTAGGGATCAAGTGGCCCATGCCACCTGCTAGCGCTATGGCCTGCCTAGGGATCAGGTGCCCAGCACCACCTGCTAGCACTCTGGCCCGCCTAGGGATCAAGTGGCCCGTGCCACCTGCTAGCACTCTGGCCCACCTAGGGATCAAGTGGCCCGCACCACATGCTAGCACTCTCGCACACCTAGGGATCATTTGGCCTGCACCACCTGCTAGCGCTGTGGCCCGCCTAGGGATCAAGTGGCCCATGCCACCTGCTAGAGCTCTGGCCCGCCTAGGGATCAATTCGCTCGTGCCACCTGCTAGTGCTAGGGATCAAGTGGCCTGTGTCACCTGCTAGCACTCTCGCCCACCTAGGGATCAAGTGGCCCATGCCACCTGCTAGCGCTATGGCCCGCCTTGGGATCAGGTGCCCCTCACCACCTGCTAGCGCTCTGGCCCACCTAGGGATCAAGTGGCCCGCGCCACCTGCTAGCACTCCCGCACACCTAGGGATCAGGTGGCCCGCACCACCTGCTAGCGCTGTGGCCCACCTAGGGATCAAGTGGCCCGCACCTCCTGCTAGCACTCTGGCCTGCCTAGGGATCAGGTGCCCATCGCCACCTGCTAGCGCTCTGGCCCATCTAGGGATCAAGTGGCCCGCGCCACATGCTAGCACTCTAGGCCACCTAGGCATCTAGTGGCCCATGCCACCTGCTAGCACTCTGGCCCACCTAGGGATTACGTGGCCCGCGCCACATGCTAGCACTCTCGCACACCTAGGGATCAAGTGGCCCGCACCACATGCTAGCACTCTCGCACACCTAGGGATCATTTGGCCTGCACCACCTGCTAGCGCTGTGGCCCGCCTAGGGATCAAGTGGCCCATGCCACCTGCTAGAGCTCTGGCCCGCCTAGGGATCAATTCGCTCGTGCCACCTGCTAGTGCTAGGGATCAAGTGGCCTGTGTCACCTGCTAGCACTCTCGCCCACCTAGGGATCAAGTGGCCCATGCCACCTGCTAGCGCTATGGCCCGCCTTGGGATCAGGTGCCCCTCACCACCTGCTAGCGCTCTGGCCCACCTAGGGATCAAGTGGCCCGCGCCACCTGCTAGCACTCCCGCACACCTAGGGATCAGGTGGCCCGCACCACCTGCTAGCGCTGTGGCCCACCTAGGGATCAAGTGGCTCGCACCACCTGCTAGCACTCTGGCCTGCCTAGGGATCAGGTGCCCAGCACCACCTGCTAGCACTCTGGCCCGCCTAGGGATTAAGTGGCCCGTGCCACCTGCTAGCACTCTTGCCCACCTAGGGATCAAGTGGCCCGCGCCACATGCTTGCACTCTCGCACACCAATTGATCAAGTGGCTCGCACCACCTGCTAGCACTCTGGCCTGCCTAGGGATCAGGTGCCCCTCGCCACTTGCTAGCGCTCTGGCCCATCTAGGGATCAAGTGGCCCGCGCCACATGCTAGCACTTTAGGCCACCTAGGCATCAAGTGGCCCATGCCACCTGCTAGCACTCTGGGCCACCAAGGAATCAGGTGCCCAGCACCACCTGCTAGTACTCTGGCCCACCTAGGGATCAAGTGGCCCGCGCCACATGCTAGCACACTCGCACACCTAGGAATCAGGTGGCCCGCACCACCTGCTAGTGCTGTGGCCCGCCTAGGGATCAAGTGGCCTGTGCCACCTGCTAGAGCTCTGGCCCGCCTAGGGATCAATTCGCTCGTGCCACCTGCTAGTGCTAGGGATCAAGTGGCCTGTGTTACCTGCTAGCACTCTCGCCCAGCTAGGGATCAAGTGGCCCATGCCACCTGCTAGCGCTATGGCCCGCCTAGGGATCAGGTGCCCCTCACCACCTGCTAGCGCTCTGGCCCACCTAGGGATCAGGTGGCCCGTGCCACCTGCTAGCACTCCCGCACACCTAGGGATCAGGTGGCCCGCACCACCTGCTAGTGCTGTGGCCCACCTACAAATCAAGTGGCCCGTGCCACCTGCTAGAGATCTGGCCCACCTAGGGATCGAGTCGCTCCTGCCACCTGCTAGCGCTAGGGATCAAGTGGCCTGTGTCACCTACTAGCACTCTTGCCCACCTAGGGATCAAGTGGCCCATGCCACCTGCTAGCGCTCTGGTCCACCTAGGGATCAAGTGGCCCTTGCCACCAGCTAGCGCTCTGGCCCGCCTAGGGATCAGGTGCCCCTCACCACCTGCTAGCGCTGTGGCCCGCCTAGGGATCAAGTGGCCCACGCCACCTGCGAGCGATCTGGCCCGCCTAGGGATCAGGTGGCCCGCACCACCTGCTAGCGCTCTGGCCCGCCTAGGGATCAGGTGCCACTCGCCACCTGCTAGCGCTTTGGCCTTCCTAGGGATCAGGTGCCCTTCGCCACCTGCTAGCGTTCTGGCCCGCCTAGGGATCAAGTGGTCCGCACCACCTGCTAGCGCTCTGGCCCACCTAGGGATCAAGTGGCCCGTGCCACCTGCTTGCGCTCTGGCCCGCCTAGGGATCAGGTGCCCCTCACCACCTGCTAGCGCTCTGGCCCGCCTATGGATCAAGTGGCCCACGCCACCCGCTAGCGCTCTGGCCCACTTAGGGATCAAGTGGCCCATGCCACCTGCTAGCGCTCTGGCCCGCCTAGGGATCAGGTGCCCCTCACCACCTGCTAGCGCTGTGGCCCGCCTAGGGATCAAGTGGCCCGGGCCACCTGCTATAGCTCTGGCCTACCTATGGATCAAGTCGCTCGTGCCAACTGCTAGTGCTAGGGATCAGGTGCCCCTCGCCACCTGCTAGCGCTCTGGCCCACCTAGGGATTAAGTGGCCCGTGCCACCGGCTTGCGCTCTGGCCCGCCTAGGGATCAGGTGCCCCTCGCCACCTGCTAGCGCTCTGGCCCGCCTATGGATCAAGTGGCCCACGCCACCCGCTAGCGCTCTGGCCCACTTAGGGATCAAGTGGCCCATGCCACCTTCTAGCGCTCTCGCACACCTAGGGATCAAGTGGCCTGTACCACCTGCTAGTGCTCTGGCCTGCCTAGGGATCAGGTGCCCCTCACCACCTGCTAGTGCTTTGGCCTGCCTAGGGATCAGGTGGCCTGCACCACCTGCTAGCGCTCTGGCCCACCTAGGGATCAAGTGGCTCGCACCACCTGCTAGCACTCTGGCCTGCCTAGGGATCAGGTGCCCCTCTCCACCTGCTAGTGCTCTGGCCCATCTAGGGATCAAGTTGCACGCGCCACATGCTAGCACTCTAGGCCACCTAGGCATCAAGTGGCCCATGCCACCTGCTAGCACTCTGGCCCACCAAGGAATCAGGTGCCCAGCACCACCTGCTAGCACTCTGGCCCGCCTAGGGATCAAGTGGCCCGTGCCACCTACTAGCACTCTGGCCCACCTAGGGATCAAGTGGCCCGCGCCACATGCTAGCACACTCGCACACCTAGGATTCAGGTGGCCCGCACTACCTGCTAGCGCTGTGGCCCGCCTAGGGATCAAGTGGCCCATGCCACCTGCTAGAGCTCTGGCCCGCCTAGGGATCAAGTCGCTCGTGCCACCTGCTAGTGCTAGGGATCAAGTGGCCTGTGTCACCTGCTAGCACTCTCGCCCACCTAGGGATCAAGTGGCCCATGCCACCTGCTAGCGCTATGGCCCGCCTAGGGATCAGGTGTCCTTCACCACCTGCTAGCGCTCTGGCCCACCTAGGGATCAAGTGGCCCGCGCCACCGGCTAGCACTCCCGCACACCTAGGGATCAGGTGGCCCGCGCCACCTGCTAGCACTCCTGCACACCTAGGGATCAGGTGGCCCGCACCACCTGCTAGCGCTGTGGCCCACCTAGGGATCAAGTGGCCCGCACCACCTGCTAGCACTCTGGCCTGCCTAGGGATCAGGTGCCCATCGCCACCTGCTAGCGCTCTGGCCCATCTAGGGATCAAGTGGCCCGCGCCACATGCTAGCACTCTAGGCCACCTAGGCATCAAGTGGCCCATGCCACCTGCTAGCACTCTGGCCCACCAAGGAATCAGGTGCCCAGCACCACCTGCTAGCACTCTGGCCCGCCTAGGGATCAAGTGGCCCATGCCACCTGCTAGCACTCTGGCCCACCTAGGGATCAAGTGGCCCGCGCCACATGCTAGCACTCTCGCACACCTAGGGATCAGGTGGCCCGCACCACCTGCTAGCGCTGTGGCCCGCCTAGGGATCAAGTGGCCCATGCCACCTGCTAGAGCTCTGGCCCGCCTAGGGATCAATTCGCTCGTGCCACCTGCTAGTGCTAGGGATCAAGTGGCCTGTGTCACCCGCTAGCACTCTCGCCCACCTAGGGATCAAGTGGCCCATGCCACCTGCTAGCGCTATGGCCCGCCTAGGGATCAGGTGCCCCTCACCACCTGCTAGCGCTCTGGCCCACCTAGGGATCAAGTGGCCCGCGCCACCTGCTAGCACTCCCGCACACCTAGGGATCAGGTGGCCCGCACCACCTGCTAGCGCTGTGGCCCACCTAGGGATCAAGTGGCTCGCACCACCTGCTAGCACTCTGGCCTGCCTAGGGATCAGGTGCCCATCGCCACCTGCTAGCGCTCTGGCCCAACTAGGGATCAAGTGGCCCGCGCCACATGCTAGCACTCTAGGCCACCTAGGCATCAAGTGGCCCATGCCACCTGCTAGCACTCTGGCCCACCAAGGAATCAGGTGCCCAGCACCACCTGCTAGCACTCTGGCCCGCCTAGGGATTAAGTGGCCCGTGCCACCTGCTAGCACTCTGGCCCACCTAGGGATCAAGTGGCCCGCGCCACATGCTAGCACTCTGGCACACCTAGGGATCAGGTGGCCCGCACCACCTGCTAGCGCTGTGGCCCACCTAGGGATCAAGTGGCTCGCACCACCTGCTAGCACTCTGGCCTGCCTAGGGATCAGGTGCCCCTCGCCACCTGCTAGCGCTCTGGCCCATCTAGGGATCAAGTGGCCCATGCCACCTGCTAGAGCTCTGGCCCGCCTAGGGATCAATTCGCTCGTGCCACCTGCTAGTGCAAGGGATCAAGTGGCCTATGTCACCTGCCAGCACTCTCGCCCACCTAGGGATCAAGTGGCCCATGCCACCTGCTAGCGCTATGGCCCGCCTAGGGATCAGGTGCCCCTCACCACCTGCTAGCGCTCTGGCCCACCTAGGGATCAAGTGGCCCGCGCCACCTGCTAGCACTCCCGCACACCTAGGGATCAGGTGGCCCGCACCACCTGCTAGCGCTGTGGCCCACCTAGGGATCAAGTGGCTCGCACCACCTACTAGCACTCTGGCCTGCCTAGGGATCAGGTGCCCATCGCCACCTGCTAGCGCTCTGGCCCATCTAGGGATCAAGTGGCCCGCGCCACATGCTAGCACTCTGGCCCACCTAGGGATCAAGTGGCCCGCGCCACATGCTAGCACTCTCGCACACCTAGGGATCAGGTGGCCCGCACCACCTGCTAGCGCTGTGGCCCGCCTAGGGATCAAGTGGCCCGTGCCACCTGCTAGAGCTCTGGCCCGCCTAGGGATCAATTCGCTCGTGCCACCTGCTAGTGCTAGGGATCAAGTGGCCTGTGTTACCTGCTAGCACTCTCGCCCACCTTGGGATCAAGTGGCCCATGCCACCTGCTAGCGCTATGGCCCGCCTAGGGATCAGGTGCCCCTCACCACCTGCTAGCGCTCTGGCCCACCTAGGGATCAAGTGGCCCGCGCCACCTGCTAGCACTCCCGCACACCTAGGGATCAGGTGGCCCGCACCACCTGCTAGCGCTGAGGCCCACCAAGGGATCAAGTGGCCCATGCCACCTGCTAGCGCTATGGCCCGCCTAGGGATCAGGTGCCCAGCACCACCTGCTAGCACTCTGGCCCGCCTAGGGATCAAGTGGCCCGTGCCACCTGCTAGCACTCTGGCCCACCTAGGGATCAAGTGGCCCGCGCCACATGCTAGCACTCTCGCACACCTAGGGATCAGGTGGCCCGCACCACCTGCTAGCGCTGTGGCCCGCCTAGGGATCAAGTGGCCCATGCCACCTGCTAGAGCTCTGGCCCGCCAAGGGATCAATTCGCTCGTGCCACCTGCTAGTGCTAGGGATCAAGTGGCCTGTGTCACCTGCTAGCACTCTCGCCCACCTAGGGATCAAGTGGCCCATGCCACCTGCTAGCGCTATGGCCCGCCTAGGGATCAGGTGCCACTCACCACCTGCTAGCGCTCTGGCCCACCTAGGGATCAAGTGGCCCGCGCCACCTGCTAGCACTCCCGCACACCTAGGGATCAGGTGGCCCGCACCACCTGCTAGCGCTGTGGCCCACCTAGGGATCAAGTGGCTCGCACCACCTGCTAGCACTCTGGCCCACCTAGGGATCAAGTGGCCCATGCCACCTGCTAGCGCTATGGCCCGCCTAGGGATCAAGTGGCCCGCACCACCAGCTAGCGCTCTGGCCCGCCTAGGGATCAGGTGCCCCTCACCACCTGCTAGCGCTGTGGCCCGCCTAGGGATCAAGTGGCCCGTGCTAGGGATCAAGTGGCCCGTGCCACCTGCGAGCGATCTTGCCCGCCTAGGGATCAGGTGGCCCGCACCACCTGCTAGCGCTCTGGCCCGCCTAGGGATCAGGTGCCACTCGCCACCTGCTAGCGCTCTGGCCTTCCTAGGGATCAGGTGCCCTTCGCCACCTGCTAGCGTTCTGGCCCACCTAGGGATCAAGTGGTCCACACCACCTGCAAGCGCTCTGGCCCACCTAGGGATCAAGTGGCCCGTGCCACCAGCTAGCACTCTGGCCCACCTAGGGATTAAGTGGCCCATGCCACCTGCTAGCACTCTGGCCCACCTAGGGATCAAGTGGCCCACGCCACATGCTAGCACTCTCGCACACCTAGGGATCAGGTGGCCCGCACCACCTGCTAGCGCTGTGGCCCACCTAGGGATCAAGTGGCCCGTGCCACCTGCTAGAGCTCTGGCCCGCCTAGGGATCAATTCGCTCGTGCCACCTGCTAGTGCTAGGAATCTAGTGGCCTGTGCACCTGCTAGCACTCTCGCCCACCTAGGGATCAAGTGGCCCGTGCCACCTGCTAGCACTCTGGCCCACCTAGGGATCAAGTGGCCCATGCCACCTGCTAGCGCTATGGCCCACCAAGGAATCAGTTGCCCAGCACCACCTGCTAGCACTCTGGCCCGCCTATGGATTAAGTGGCCCGTGCCACCTGCTAGCACTCTGGCCCACCTAGGGATCAAGTGGCCCGCGCCACATGCTAGCACTGTGGCCCACCTAGGGATCAAGTGGCTCGCACCACCTGCTAGCACTCTGGCCTGCCTAGGGATCAGGTGCCCCTGGCCACCTGCTAGCGCTCTGGCCCATCTAGGGATCAAGTGGCCCGCGCCACATGCTAGCACTCTAGGCCACCTAGGCATCAAGTGGCCCATGCCACCTGCTAGCACTCTGGCCCACCAAGGAATCAGGTGCCCAGCACCACCTGCTAGTACTCTGGCCCACCTAGGGATCAAGTGGCCCGCGCCACATGCTAGCACTCTCGCACACCTAGGGATCAGGTGGCCCGCACCACCTGCTAGCGCTGTGGCCCGCCTAGGGATCAAGTGGCCCGTGCCACCTGCTAGAGCTCTGGACCGCCTAGTGATCAATTCGCTCGTGCCACCTGCTAGTGCTAGGGATCAAGTGGCCTGTGTTACCTGCTTGCACTCTCGCCCACCTAGGGATCAAGTGGCCCATGCCACCTGCTAGCGCTATGGCCCGCCTAGGGATCAGGTGCCCCTCACCACCTGCTAGCACTCCCGCACACCTAGGGATCAGGTGGCCCGCACCACCTGCTAGCGCTGTGGCCCACCTACGGATCAAGTGGCCCGTGCCACCTGCTAGAGCTCTGGCCCACCTAGGGATTCGAGTCGCTCCTGCCACCTGCAAGCACTAGGGATCAAGTGGCCTGTGTCACCTACTAGCACTCTTGCCCACCTAGGGATCAAGTGGCCCATGCCACCTGCTAGCACTCTGGTCCACCTAGGGATCAAGTGGCCCGTGCCACCAGCTAGCGCTCTGGCCCGCCTAGGGATCAGGTGCCCCTCACCACCTGCTAGCGCTGTGGCCCGCCTAGGGATCAAGTGGCCCACGCCACCTGCGAGCGATCTGGCCTGCCTAGGGATCAGGTGCCCCTCACCACCTGCTAGCACTCTGGCCCGCCTAGGGATCAAGTGGCCCGTGCCACCTGCTAGCACTCTGGCCCACGCCACCTGCTAGCGCTCTGGCCAACCAAGGAATCAGGTGCCCAGCCCGTGCCACCTGCTAGCACTCTGGCCCATGCCACCTGCTAGCGCTATGGCCCACCAAGGAATCAGGTGCCCAGCACCACCTGCTAGCACTCTGGCCCGCCTATGGATTAAGTGGCCCGTGCCACCTGCTAGCACTCTGGCCCACCTAGGGATCAAGTGGCACGCGCCACATGCTAGCACTCTCGCACACCTAGGGATCAGGAGGCCCGCACCACCTGTTAGCGCTGTGGCCCACCTAGGGATCAAGTGGCTCGCACCACCTGCTAGCACTCTGGCCTACCTAGGGATCAGGTGCCCCTCGCCACCTGCTAGCGCTCTGGCCCATCTAGGGATCAAGTGGCCCACGCCACATGCTAGCACTCTAGGCCACCTAGGCATCAAGTGGCCCATGCCACCTGCTAGCACTCTGGCCCACCAAGGAATCAGGTGCCTGCACCACCTGCTAGCGCTCTGGCCCACCTAGGGATCAAGTGGCCCGCGCCACATGCTAGCACTCTCGCACACCTAGGGATAAGGTGGCCCGCACCACCTGCTAGCGCTGTGGCCCGCCTAGGGATCAAGTGGCCCGTGCCACCTGCTAGAGCTCTGGCCCGCCTAGGGATCAATTCGCTCGTGCCACCTGCTAGTGCTAGGGATCAAGTGGCCTGTGTTACCTGCTAGCACTCTCGCCCACCTAGAGATCAAGTGGCCCATGCCACCTGCTAGCGCTATGGCCCGCCTAGGGATCAGGTGCCCCTCACCACCTGCTAGCACTCCCGCACACCTAGGGATCAGGTGGCCCACACCACCTGCTATCGCTGTGGCCCACCTACGGATCAAGTGGCCCGTGCCACCTGCTAGAGCTCTGGCCCACCTAGGGATCGAGTCGCTCCTGCCACCTGCTAGCACTAGGGATCAAGTGGCCTGTGTCACCTACTAGCACTCTTGCCCACCTAGGGATCAAGTGGCCCATGCCACCTGCTAGCGCTCTGGTCCACCTAGGGATCAAGTGGCCCGTGCCACCAGCTGGCGCTCTGGCCCGCCTAGGGATCAGGTGCCCCTCACCACCTATTAGCGCTGTGGCCCGCCTAGGGATCAAGTGGCCCACGCCACCTGCGAGCGATCTGGCCCGCCTAAGGATCAGGTGGCCCGCACCACCTGCTAGCGCTCTGGCCCGCCTAGGGATCAGGTGCCACTCGCCACCTGCTAGCGCTTTGGCCCGCCTAGGGATCAGGTGCTTCTCGCCACCTGCTAGCGCTCTGGCCTTCCTAGGGATCAGGTGCCCTTCGCCACCTGCTAGCGTTCTGGCCCGCCTAGGGATCAAGTGGTCCGCACCACCTGCTAGCGCTCTGGCCCACCTAGGGATCAAGTCGCCCGTGCCAACAGCTAGCGCTCTGGCCCGCCTAGGAACCAGGTGCCCCTCACCACCTGCTAGCGCTGTGGCCCGCCTAGGGATCAAGTGGCCCGGGCCACCTGCTATAGCTCTGTCCCACCTAGGGATCAAGTCGCTCGTGCCAACTGCTAGTGCTAGGGATCAAGTGGCCTGTGTCACCTGCTAGCACTCTCGCCCACCTAGGGATGAAGTGGCCCATGCCACCTGCTAGCGCTATGGCCCGCCTAGGGATCAGGTGCCCCTCGCCACCTGCTAGCGCTCTGGCCCGCCTATGGATCAAGTGGCCCACGCCACCCGCTAGCGCTCTGGCCCACTTAGGGATCAAGTGGCCCATGCCACCTGCTAGCGCTCTGGCCCGCCTAGGGATCAAGTGGCCTGCACCACCTGCTAGTGCTCTGGCCTGCCTAGGGATCAGGTGGCCTGCACCACCTGCTAGTGCTTTTGCCTGCCTAGGGATCAGGTGGCCTGCACCACCTGCTAGCGCTCTGGCCCACCTAGGGATCAAGTGGCTCGCACCACCTGCTAGCACTCTGGCCTGCCTAGGGATCAGGTGCCCCTCGCCACCTGCTAGTGCTCTGGCCCATCTAGGGATCAAGTGGCCCGCGCCACCTGCTAGCACTCTAGGCCACCTAGGCATCATGTGGCCCATGCCACCTGCTAGCACTCTGGCCCACCAAAGAATCAGGTGCCCAGCACCACCTGCTAGCACTCTCGCCCGCCTAGGGATCAAGTGGCCCTTGCCACCTGCTAGCAGTCTGGCCCACCTAGAGATCAAGTGGCCCGCGCCACATGCTAGCACACTCGCACACCTAGGGATCAGGAGGCCCGCACCACCTGCTAGCGATGTGGCCCGCCTAGGGATCAAGTGGCCCGTGCCACCTGCTAGAGCTCTGGCCCGCCTAGGGATCAAGTCGCTCGTACCACCTGCTAGTGCTAGGGATCAAGTGGCCTGTGTCACCTGCTAGCACTCTCGCCCACCTAGGGATCAAGTGGCCCATGCCACCTCCTAGTGCTATGGCCCGCCTAGGGATCAGGTGCCCCTCGCCACCTGCTAGCGCTCTGGCCCGCCTAGGGATTAAGTGGCCCGTGCCACCTGCTTGCGCTCTGGCCCGCCTAGGGAGCAGGTGCCACTCGCAACCTGCTAGCACTCTGGCCCGCCTAGGGATCAAGTGGCCCACGCCACCTCCTAGCACTCTGGGCCACTTAGGGATCAAGTGGCCTGCACCACCTGCTAGTGCTCTGGCCTGCCTAGGGATCAGGTGCCCCTCACCACCTGCTAGTGCTTTGGCCTGCCTAGGGATCAGGTGGCCTGCACCACCTGCTAGCGCTCTGGCCCACCTAGGGATCAAGTGGCTCGCACCATCTGCTAGCATTCTGACCTGCCTAGGGATCAGGTGCCCCTTGCCACCTGCTAGCGCTCTGGCCCATCTAGGGATCAAGTGGCCTGCGCCACATGCTAGCACTCTAGGCCACCTAGGCATCAAGTGGCCCATGCCACCTGCTAGCACTCTGGCCCACCAAGGAATCAGGTGCCCAGCACCACCTGCTAGCACTCTGGCCCGCCTATGGATTAAGTGGCCCGTGCCACCTGCTAGCACTCTGGCCCACCTAGGGATCAAGTGGCCCGCGCCACATGCTAGCACTGTGGCCCACCTAGGGATCAAGTGGCTCGCACCACCTGCTAGCACTCTGGCCTGCCTAGGGATCAGGTGCCCCTGGCCACCTGCTAGCGCTCTGGCCCATCTAGGGATCAAGTGGCCCGCGCCACATGCTAGCACTCTAGGCCACCTAGGCATCAAGTGGCCCATGCCACCTGCTAGCACTCTCGCCCACCAAGGAATCAGGTGCCCAGCACCACCTGCTAGTACTCTGGCCCACCTAGGGATCAAGTGGCCCGCGCCACATGCTAGCACTCTCGCACACCTAGGGATCAGGTGGCCCGCACCACCTGCTAGCGCTGTGGCCCGCCTAGGGATCAAGTGGCCCGTGCCACCTGCTAGAGCTCTGGACCGCCTAGTGATCAATTCGCTTGTGCCACCTGCTAGTGCTAGGGATCAAGTGGCCTGTGTTACCTGCTTGCACTCTCGCCCACCTAGGGATCAAGTGGCCCATGCCACCTGCTAGCGCTATGGCCCGCCTAGGGATCAGGTGCCCCTCACCACCTGCTAGCACTCCCGCACACCTAGGGATCAGGTGGCCCGCACCACCTGCTAGCGCTGTGGCCCACCTACGGATCAAGTGGCCCGTGCCACCTGCTAGAGCTCTGGCCCACCTAGGGATTCGAGTCGCTCCTGCCACCTGCTAGCACTAGGGATCAAGTGGCCTGTGTCACCTACTAGCACTCTTGCCCACCTAGGGATCAAGTGGCCCATGCCACCTGCTAGCGCTCTGGTCCACCTAGGGATCAAGTGGCCCGTGCCACCAGCTAGCGCTCTGGCCCGCCTAGGGATCAGGTGCCCCTCACCACCTGCTAGCGCTATGGCCCGCCTAGGGATCAAGTGGCCCACGCCACCTGCGAGCGATCTGGCCTGCCTAGGGATCAGGTGCCCCTCACCACCTGCTAGCACTCTGGCCCGCCTAGGGATCAAGTGGCCCGTGCCACCTGCTAGCACTCTGGCCCACGCCACCTGCTAGCGCTCTGGCCCACCAAGGAATCAGGTGCCCAGCCCGTGCCACCTGCTAGCACTATGGCCCATGCCACCTGCTAGCGCTATGGCCCACCAAGGAATCAGGTGCCCAGCACCACCTGCTAGCACTCTGGCCCGCCTATGGATTAAGTGGCCCGTGCCACCTGCTAGCACTCTGGCCCACCTAGGGATCAAGTGGCACGCGCCACATGCTAGCACTCTCGCACACCTAGGGATCAGGAGGCCCGCACCACCTGCTAGCGCTGTGGCCCACCTAGGGATCAAGTGGCTCGCACCACCTGCTAGCACTCTGGCCTACCTAGGGATCAGGTGCCCCTCGCCACCTGCTAGCGCTCTGGCCCATCTAGGGATCAAGTGGCCCACGCCACATGCTAGCACTCTAGGCCACCTAGGCATCAAGTGGCCCATGCCACCTGCTAGCACTCTGGCCCACCAAGGAATCAGGTGCCTGCACCACCTGCTAGCGCTCTGGCCCACCTAGGGATCAAGTGGCCCGCGCCACATGCTAGCACTCTCGCACACCTAGGGATAAGGTGGCCCGCACCACCTGCTAGCGCTGTGGCCCGCCTAGGGATCAAGTGGCCCGTGCCACCTGCTAGAGCTCTGGCCCGCCTAGGGATCAATTCGCTCGTGCCACCTGCTAGTGCTAGGGATCAAGTGGCCTGTGTTACCTGCTAGCACTCTCGCCCACCTAGGGATCAAGTGGCCCATGCCACCTGCTAGCGCTATGGCCCGCCTAGGGATCAGGTGCCCCTCACCACCTGCTAGCACTCCCGCACACCTAGGGATCAGGTGGCCCACACCACCTGCTAGCGCTGTGGCCCACCTACGGATCAAGTGGCCCGTGCCACCTGCTAGAGCTCTGGCCCACCTAGGGATCGAGTCGCTCCTGCCACCTGCTAGCACTAGGGATCAAGTGGCCTGTGTCACCTACTAGCACTCTTGCCCACCTAGGGATCAAGTGGCCCATGCCACCTGCTAGCGCTCTGGTCCACCTAGGGATCAAGTGGCCCGTGCCACCAGCTGGCGCTCTGGCCCGCCTAGGGATCAGGTGCCCCTCACCACCTATTAGCGCTGTGTCCCGCCTAGGGATCAAGTGGCCCACGCCACCTGCGAGCGATCTGGCCCGCCTAAGGATCAGGTGGCCCGCACCACCTGCTAGCACTCTGGCCCGCCTAGGGATCAGGTGCCACTCGCCACCTGCTAGCGCTTTGGCCCGCCTAGGGATCAGGTGCTTCTCGCCACCTGCTAGCGCTCTGGCCTTCCTAGGGATCAGGTGCCCTTCGCCACCTGCTAGCGTTCTGGCCCGCCTAGGGATCAAGTGGTCCGCACCACCTGCTAGCGCTCTGGCCCACCTAGGGATCAAGTGGCCCGTGCCAACAGCTAGCGCTCTGGCCCGCCTAGGAATCAGGTGCCCCTCACCACCTGCTAGCGCTGTGGCCCGCCTAGGGATCAAGTGGCCCGGGCCACCTGCTATAGCTCTGTCCCACCTAGGGATCAAGTCGCTCGTGCCAACTGCTAGTGCTAGGGATCAAGTGGCCTGTGTCACCTGCTAGCACTCTCGCCCACCTAGGGATCAAGTGGCCCATGCCACCTGCTAGCGCTATGGCCCGCCTAGGGATCAGGTGCCCCTCGCCACCTGCTAGCGCTCTGGACCGCCTAGGGATTAAGTGGCCCGTCCCACCTGCTTGCGCTCTGGCCCGCCTAGGGATCAGGTGCCCCTCGCCACCTGCTAGCGCTCTGGCCCGCCTATGGATCAAGTGGCCCACGCCACCCGCTAGCGCTCTGGCCCACTTAGGGATCAAGTGGCCCATGCCACCTGCTAGCGCTCTGGCCCGCCTAGGGATCAAGTGGCCTGCACCACCTGCTAGTGCTCTGGCCTGCCTAGGGATCAGGTGGCCTGCACCACCTGCTAGTGCTTTGGCCTGCCTAGGGATCAGGTGGCCTGCACCACCTGCTAGCGCTCTGGCCCACCTAGGGATCAAGTGGCTCGCACCACCTGCTAGCACTCTGGCCTGCCTAGGGATCAGGTGCCCCTCGCCACCTGCTAGTGCTCTGGCCCATCTAGGGATCAAGTGGCCCGCGCCACCTGCTAGCACTCTAGGCCACCTAGGCATCATGTGGCCCATGCCACCTGCTAGCACTCTGGCCCACCAAAGAATCAGGTGCCCAGCACCACCTGCTAGCACTCTCGCCAGCCTAGGGATCAAGTGGCCCTTGCCACCTGCTAGCAGTCTGGCCCACCTAGAGATCAAGTGGCCCGCGCCACATGCTAGCACACTCGCACACCTAGGGATCAGGAGGCCTGCACCACCTGCTAGCGATGTGGCCCGCCTAGGGATCAAGTGGCCCGTGCCACCTGCTAGAGCTCTGGCCCGCCTAGGGATCAAGTCGCTCGTACCACCTGCTAGTGCTAGGGATCAAGTGGCCTGTGTCACCTGCTAGCACTCTCGCCCACCTAGGGATCAAGTGGCCCATGCCACCTCCTAGTGCTATGGCCCGCCTAGGGATCAGGTGCCCCTCGCCACCTGCTAGCGCTCTGGCCCGCCTAGGGATTAAGTGGCCCGTGCCACCTGCTTGCGCTCTGGCCCGCCTAGGGAGCAGGTGCCACTCGCAACCTGCTAGCACTCTGGCCCGCCTAGGGATCAAGTGGCCCACGCCACCTCCTAGCACTCTGGGCCACTTAGGGATCAAGTGGCCTGCACCACCTGCTAGTGCTCTGGCCTGCCTAGGGATCAGGTGCCCCTCACCACCTGCTAGTGCTTTGGCCTGCCTAGGGATCAGGTGGCCTGCACCACCTGCTAGCGCTCTGGCCCACCTAGGGATCAAGTGGCTCGCACCACCTGCTAGCATTCTGGCCTGCCTAGGGATCAGGTGCCCCTTGCCACCTGCTAGCGCTCTGGCCCATCTAGGGAACAAGTGGCCCGCACCACATGCTAGCACTCTAGGCCACCTAGGCATAAAGTGGCCCATGCCACCTGCTAGCACTCTGGCCCACCAAGGAATCAGGTGCCCAGCACCACCTGCTAGCACTCTGTCCCGCCTAGGGATCAAGTGGCCTGCACCACCTGCTAGTGCTCTGGCCTTCCTAGGGATCAGGTGCCCCTCACCACCTGCTAGTGTTTTGGCCTGCCTAGGGATCAGGTGGCCTGCACCACCTGCTAGCGCTCTGGCCCACCTAGGGTTAAAGTGGCCCGCGCCACATGCTAGCACTCTCGCACACCTAGGGATCAGGTGCCCCTCGCCTCATGCTAGTGCTCTGGCCCATCTAGGGATCAAGTGGCCCGCGCCACCTGCTAGCACTCTAGGCCACCTAGGCATCATGTGGCCCATGCCACCTGCTAGCACCGTGGCCCACCTAGGGATCAAGTGGCCCGCGCCACATGCTAGCACTCTCGCACACCTAGGGATCAGGTGCCCCTCGCCTCATGCTAGTGCTCTGGCCCGCCTAGGGATCAAGTGGCCCGTGTCACCTGCTAGCACTCTGGCCCACCTAGGGATCAAGTGGCCCGCGCCACATGCTAGCACACTCGCACACCTAGGGATCAGGTGGCCCACACCACCTGCTAGCGCTGTGGCCCGCCTAGGGATCAAGTGGCCCATGCCACCTGCTAGAGCTCTGGCCCGCCTAGGGATCAAGTCGCTCGTGCCACCTGCTAGTGCTAGGGATCAAGTGGCCTGTGTCACCTGCTAGCACTCTCGCCCACCTAGGGATCAAGTGGCCCAAGCCACCTCCTAGTGCTATGGCCCGCCTAGGGATCAGGTGCCCCTCGCCACCTGCTAGCGCTATGGCCCGCCTAGGGATTAAGTGGCCCATGCCACCTGCTTGCGCTCTGGCCCGCCTAGGGATCAGGTGCCACTCGCCACCTGCTAGCGCTATGGCCCGCCTAGGGATCAAGTGGCCCACGCCACCTCCTAGCACTCTGGGCCACTTAGGGATCAAGTGGCCTGCACCACCTGCTAGTGCTCTGGCCTGCCTAGGGATCAGGTGCCCCTCACCACCTGCTAGTGCTTTGGCCTGCCTAGGGATCAGGTGGCCTGCACCACCTGCTAGAGCTCTGGCCCGCCTAGGGATCAATTCGCTCGTGCCACCTGCTAGTGCTAGGGATCAAGTGGCCTGTGTCACCTGCTAGCACTCTTGCCCACCTAGGGATCAAGTGGCCCATGCCACCTGCTAGCGCTATGGCCCGCCTAGGGATCAGGTGTTCCTCACCACCTGCTAGCGCTCTGGCCCACCTAGGGATCAAGTGGCCCGCGCCACCTGCTAGCACTCCCGCACACCTAGGGATTAGGTGGCCCGCACCACCTGCTAGCGCTGTGGCCCACCTAGGGATCAAGTGGCTCGCACCACCTGCTAGCACTCTGGCCTGCCTAGGGATCAGGTGCCCATCGCCACCTGCTAGCACTCTGGCCCATCTAGGGATCAAGTGGCCCGCGCCACATGCTAGCACTCTAGGCCACCTAGGCATCAAGTGGCCCATGCCACCTGCTAGCACTCTGGCACACCAAGGAATCAGGTGCCCAGCACCACCTGCTAGCACTCTGGCCCTCCTAGGGATTAAGTGGCCCGTGCCACCTGCTAGCACTCTGGCCCACCTAGGGATCAAGTGGCCCGCGCCACATGCTAGCACTCTCGCACACCTAGGGATCAGGTGGCCCGCACCACCTGCTAGCGCTGTGGCCCGCATAGGGATCAAGTGGCCCATGCCACCTGCTAGAGCTCTGGCCTGCATAGGGATCAAATCGCTCGTGCCACCTGCTAGTGCTAGGGATCAAGTGGCCTGTGTCACCTGCTAGCACTCTCGCCCACCTAGGGATCAAGTGGCCCATGCCACCTGCTAGCGCTATGGCCCGCCTAGGGATCAGGTGCCCCTCACCACCTGCTAGCGCTCTGGCCCACCTAGGGATCAAGTGGGCCCGCGCCACCTGCTAGCACTCCCGCACACCTAGGGATCAAGTGGCCCATGCCACCTGCTAGCACTATGGCCCGCCTAGGGATCAGGTGCCCCTCACCACCTGCTAGCGCTGTGGCCCACCTAGGGATCAAGTGGCTCGCACCACCTGCTAGCACTCTGGCCTGCCTAGGGATCAGGTGCCCATCGCCACCTGCTAGCACTCTGGCCCACCTAGGCATCAAGTGGCCCGCGCCACATGCTAGCACTCTCGCACACCTAGGGATCAGGTGGCCCGCACCACCTGCTAGCGCTGTGGCCCGCCTAGGGATCAAGTGGCCCGTGCCACCTGCTAGAGCTCTGGCCCGCCTAGGGATCAATTCGCTCGTGCCACCTGCTAGTGCTAGGGATCTAGTGGCCTGTGTCACCTGCTAGCACTCTCGCCCACCTAGGGATCAAGTGGTCCATGCCACCTGCTAGCGCTCTGGCCCACCTAGGGATCAAGTGGCCCATGCCACCTGCTAGCGCTATGGCCCGCCTAGGGATCAAGTGGCCCGCACCACCTGCTAGCGCTCTGGTCCACCTAGGGATCAAGTGGCCCGTGCCACCAGCTAGCGCTCTGGCCCGCCTAGGGATCAGGTGCCCCTCACCACCTGCTAGCGCTGTGGCCCGCCTAGGGATCAAGTGGCCCGTGCCACCTGCTAGAGCTCTGGCCCGCCTAGGGATCAAATCGCTCGTGCCACCTGCTAGTGCTAGGGATCAAGTGGCCTGTGTTACCTGCTAGCACTCTCGCCCACCTAGGGATCAAGTGGCCCATGCCACCTGCTAGCGCTATGGCCCGCCTAGGGATCCGGAGCCCTTCACCACCTGCTAGCACTCTGGCCCGCCTAGGGATCAAGTGGCCCGTGCCACCTGCTAGCACTCTGGCCCACCTAGGGATCAAGTGGCCCATGCCACCTCCTAGTGCTATGGCCCGCCTAGGGATCAGGTGCCCCACACCACCTTCTAGCGCTCTGGCCCATCTAGGGATCAAGTGGTCCGTGCCACCTGCTAGCACTCTGGCCCACCTAGGGATCAAGTGGCCCGCGCCACCTGCTAGCACTCTGGCCCGCCAAGGGATCAAGTGGCCCGTGCCACCTGCTAGCACTCTGGCCCACCTAGGGATCAAGTGGCCCGCGCCACATGCTTGCACTCTCGCACACCTAGGGATCAGGTGGCCCGCACCCCCTGCTAGCGCTGTGGCCCGCCTAGGGATCAAGTGGCCCGTGCCACCTGCTAGATCTCTGGCCCGCCTAGGGATCAATTTGCTCATGCCACCTGCTAGTGCTGAGGATCAAGTGGCCTGTGTTACCTGCAAGCACTCTCGCCCACCTAGGGATCAAGTGGCCCATGCCACCTGCTAGCGCTATGGCCCGCCTAGGGATCAGGAGCCCTTCACCACCTGCTAGCGCTCTGGCCCGCCTAGGGATTAAGTGGCCCTTGCCACCTGCTTGCGCTCTGGCCCGCCTAGGGATCAGGTGCCACTCGCCACCTGCTAGCGCTCTGGCCCGCCTAGGGATCAAGTGGCCCACGCCACCTCCTAGCACTCTGGCCCACTTAGGGATCAACCACCTGCTAGCGCACCACCTGCTAGCGCTCTGGCCCGCCTAGGGATCAAGTGGCCCGTGCCACCTGCTAGAGCTCTGGCCCGCCTAGGGATCAATTCGCTCGTGCCACCTGCTAGTGCTAGGGATCTAGTGGCCTGTTTCACCTGCTAGCACTCTCGCCCACCTAGGGATCAAGTGGCCCATGCCACCTGCTAGCGCTATGGCCCGCCTATGGATCTTGTGCCCCTCACCACCTGCTAGCGCTCTGGCCCACCTAGGGATCAAGTGGCCCGCGCCACCTGCTAGCACTCCCGCACACCTAGGGATCAGGTGGCCCGCACCACCTGCTAGCGCTGTGGCCCACCTAGGGATCAAGTGGCCCGCACCACCTGCTAGCACTCTGGCCTGCCTAGGGATCAGGTGCCCATCGCCACCTGCTAGCGCTCTGGCCCATCTAGGGATCAAGTGGCCCATGCCACCTGCTAGCACTCTGGCCCACCAAGGAATCAGGTGCCCAGCACCACCTGCTAGTACTCTGGCCCGCCTAGGGATTAAGTGGCCCGTGCCACCTGCTAGCACTCTGGCCCACCTAGGGATCAAGTGGCCCGCGCCACATGCTAGCACTCTCGCACACCTAGGGATCAGGTGGCCCACATCACCTGCTAGCGCTGTGGCCCGCCTAATGATCAAGTGGCCCGTGCCACCTGCTAGAGCTCTGGCCCGCCTAGGGATCAATTCGCTCGTGCCACCTGCTAGTGCTAGGGATCAAGTGGCCTGTGTTACCTGCTAGCACTCTCGCCCACCTAGGGATCAAGTGGCCCATGCCACCTGCTAGCGCTATGGCCCGCCTAGGAATCAGGTGCCCCTCACCACCTGCTAGCGCTCTGGCCCACCTAGGGATCAAGTGGCCCGCGCCACCTGCTAGCACCCCCGCACACCTAGGGATCAGGTGGCCCGCACCACCTGCTAGCGCTGTGGCCCACCTAGGGATCAAGTGGCCCTTGCCACCTACTAGAGCTCTGGCCCACCTAGGGATCAAGTCGCTCCTGCCACCTGCTAGCGCTAGGGATCAAGTGGCCTGTGTCACCTGCTAGCACTCTCGCCCACCTAGGGATCAAGCGGCCCATGCCACCTGCTAGCGCCACATGCTTGCACTCTCGCACACCTAGGGATCAGGTGGCCCGCACCCCCTGCTAGCGCTGTGGCCCGCCTAGGGATCAAGTGGCCCGTGCCACCTGCTAGAGCTCTGGCCCGCCTAGGGATCAATTTGCTCATGCCACCTGCTAGTGCTGAGGATCAAGTGGCCTGTGTTACCTGCAAGCACTCTCGCCCACCTAGGGATCAAGTGGCCCATGCCACCTGCTAGCGCTATGGCCCGCCTAGGGATCAGGAGCCCTTAATCCCTAGGCGGGCCAGAGCGCTAGCAGGTGGTGAAGTGGCCCTTGCCACCTGCTTGCGCTCTGGCCCGCCTAGGGATCAGGTGCCACTCGCCACCTGCTAGCGCTCTGGCCCGCCTAGGGATCAAGTGGCCCACGCCACCTCCTTGCACTCTGGCCCACTTAGGGATCAAGTGGTCTGCACCACCTGCTAGTGCTCTGGCCTGCCTAGGGATCTGGTGCCCCTCACCACCTGCTAGTGCTTTGGCCTGCCTAGGGATCAGGTGGCCTGCACCACCTGCTAGCGCTCTGGCCCGCCTAGGGATCAAGTGGCCCGTGCCACCTGCTAGAGCTCTGGCCCGCCTAGGGATCAATTCGCTCGTGCCACCTGCTAGTGCTAGGGATCTAGTGGCCTGTTTCACCTGCTAGCACTCTCGCCCACCTAGGGATCAAGTGGCCCATGCCACCTGCTAGCGCTATGGCCCGCCTATGGATCTTGTGCCCCTCACCACCTGCTAGCGCTCTGGCCCACCTAGGGATCAAGTGGCCCGCGCCACCTGCTAGCACTCCCGCACACCTAGGGATCAGGTGGCCCGCACCACCTGCTAGCGCTGTGGCCCACCTAGGGATCAAGTGGCCCGCACCACCTGCTAGCACTCTGGCCTGCCTAGGGATCAGGTGCCCATCGCCACCTGCTAGCGCTCTGGCCCATCTAGGGATCAAGTGGCCCATGCCACCTGCTAGCACTCTGGCCCACCAAGGAATCAGGTGCCCAGCACCACCTGCTAGTACTCTGGCCCGCCTAGGGATTAAGTGGCCCGTGCCACCTGCTAGCACTCTGGCCCACCTAGGGATCAAGTGGCCCGCGCCACATGCTAGCACTCTCGCACACCTAGGGATCAGGTGGCCCACATCACCTGCTAGCGCTGTGGCCCGCCTAGGGATCAAGTGGCCCGTGCCACCTGCTAGAGCTCTGGCCCGCCTAGGGATCAATTCGCTCGTGCCACCTGCTAGTGCTAGGGATCAAGTGGCCTGTGTTACCTGCTAGCACTCTCGCCCACCTAGGGATCAAGTGGCCCATGCCACCTGCTAGCGCTATGGCCCGCCTAGGAATCAGGTGCCCCTCACCACCTGCTAGCGCTCTGGCCCACCTAGGGATCAAGTGGCCCGCGCCACCTGCTAGCACCCCCGCACACCTAGGGATCAGGTGGCCCGCACCACCTGCTAGCGCTGTGGCCCACCTAGGGATCAAGTGGCCCACGCCACCTGCTAGAGCTCTGGCCCACCTAGGGATCAAGTCGCTCCTGCCACCTGCTAGCGCTAGGGATCAAGTGGCCTGTGTCACCTGCTAGCACTCTCGCCCACCTAGGGATCAAGCGGCCCATGCCACCTGCTAGCGCCACATGCTTGCACTCTCGCACACCTAGGGATCAGGTGGCCCGCACCCCCTGCTAGCGCTGTGGCCCGCCTAGGGATCAAGTGGCCCGTGCCACCTGCTAGAGCTCTGGCCCGCCTAGGGATCAATTTGCTCATGCCACCTGCTAGTGCTGAGGATCAAGTGGCCTGTGTTACCTGCAAGCACTCTCGCCCACCTAGGGATCAAGTGGCCCATGCCACCTGCTAGCGCTATGGCCCGCCTAGGGATCAGGAGCCCTTCACCACCTGCTAGCGCTCTGGCCCGCCTAGGGATTAAGTGGCCCTTGCCACCTGCTTGCGCTCTGGCCCGCCTAGGGATCAGGTGCCACTCGCCACCTGCTAGCGCTCTGGCCCGCCTAGGGATCAAGTGGCCCATGCCACCTCCTAGCACTCTGGCCCACTTAGGGATCAAGTGGTCTGCACCACCTGCTAGTGCTCTGGCCTGCCTAGGGATCTGGTGCCCCTCACCACCTGCTAGTGCTTTGGCCTGCCTAGGGATCAGGTGGCCTGCACCACCTGCTAGCGCTCTGGCCCGCCTAGGGATCAAGTGGCCCGTGCCACCTGCTAGAGCTCTGGCCCGCCTAGGGATCAATTCGCTCGTGCCACCTGCTAGTGCTAGGGATCTAGTGGCCTGTTTCACCTGCTAGCACTCTCGCCCACCTAGGGATCAAGTGGCCCATGCCACCTGCTAGCGCTATGGCCCGCCTATGGATCTTGTGCCCCTCACCACCTGCTAGCGCTCTGGCCCATCTAGGGATCAAGTGGCCCGCGCCACCTGCTAGCACTCCCGCACACCTAGGGATCAGGTGGCCCGCACCACCTGCTAGCGCTGTGGCTCACCTAGGGATCAAGTGGCCCGCACCACCTGCTAGCACTCTGGCCTGCCTAGGGATCAGGTGCCCATCGCCACCTGCTAGCGCTCTGGCCCATCTAGGGATCAAGTGGCCCATGCCACCTGCTAGCACTCTGGCCCACCAAGGAATCAGGTGCCCAGCACCACCTGCTAGTACTCTGGCCCGCCTAGGGATTAAGTGGCCCGTGCCACCTGCTAGCACTCTGGCCCACCTAGGGATCTAGTGGCCCGCGCCACATGCTAGCACTCTCGCACACCTAGGGATCAGGTGGCCCACATCACCTGCTAGCGCTGTGGCCCGCCTAGGGATCAAGTGGCCCGTGCCACCTGCTAGAGCTCTGGCCCGCCTAGGGATCAATTCGCTCGTGCCACCTGCTAGTGCTAGGGATCAAGTGGCCTGTGTTACCTGCTAGCACTCTCGCCCACCTAGGGATCAAGTGGCCCATGCCAGCTGCTAGCGCTATGGCCCGCCTAGGAATCAGGTGCCCCTCACCACCTGCTAGCGCTCTGGCCCACCTAGGGATGAAGTGGCCCGCGCCACCTGCTAGCACCCCCGCACACCTAGGGATCAGGTGGCCCGCACCACCTGCTAGCGCTGTGGCCCACCTAGGGATCAAGTGGCCCTTGCCACCTGCTAGAGCTCTGGCCCACCTAGGGATCAAGTCGCTCCTGCCACCTGCTAGCGCTAGGGATCAAGTGGCCTGTGTCACCTGCTAGCACTCTCGCCCACCTAGGGATCAAGCGGCCCATGCCACCTGCTAGCGCTATGGCCCGCCTAGGGATCAGGTGCCCAACACCACCTGCTAGCACTCTTGCCTGCCTAGGGATCAAGTGGCCCGTGCCACCTGCTAGCACTCTGGCCCACCTAGGGATCAAGTGGCCCGCGCCACATGCTAGCACTCTTGCACACCTAGGGATCAGGTGGCCCGCACCACCTGCTAGCGCTGTGGCCCGCCTAGGGATCAAGTGGCCCATGCCATCTGCTAGAGCTCTGGCCCGCCTAGGGATCAATTCGCTCGTGCCACCTGCTAGTGCTAGGGATCAAGTGGCCTGTGTCAGCTGCTAGCACTCTCGCCCACCTAGGGATCAAGTGGCCCATGCCACCTAATAGCGCTCTGGCCCACCTAGGGATCAAGTGGCCCGCGCCACCTGCTAGCACTCCCGCACACCTAGGGACCAGGTGGCCCGCACCACCTGCTAGCGCTGTGGCCCACCTGGGGATCAAATGGCTCGCACCACCTGCTAGCACTCTGGCCCGCCTAGGGATCAGGTGCCCCTCACCACCTGCTAGCGCTCTGGCCCACCTAGGGATCAAGTGGCCCGCGCCACCTGCTAGCACCCCCGCACACCTAGGGATCAGGTGGCCCGCACCACCTGCTAGCGCTGTGGCCCACCTAGGGATCAAGTGGCCCGTGCCACCTGCTAGAGCTCTGGCCCACCTAGGGATCAAGTCGCTCCTGCCACCTGCTAGCGCTAGGGATCAAGTGGCCTGTGTCACCTGCTAGCACTCTCGCCCACCTAGGGATCAAGTGGCCCATGCCACCTGCTAGCGCTATGGCCCGCCTAGGGATCAGGTGCCCAGCACCACCTGCTAGCACTCTGGCCCGCCTAGGGATCAAGTGGCCCGTGCCACCTGCTAGCACTCTGGCCCACCTAGGGATCAAGTGGCCCGCGCCACATGCTAGCACTCTCGCACACCTAGGGAACAGGTGGCCCGCACCACCTGCTAGCGCTGTGGCCCGCCTAGGGATCAAGTGGCCCATGCCACCTGCTAGAGCTCTGGCCCGCCTAGGGATCAATTCGCTCGTGCCACCTGCTAGTGCTAGGGATCAAGTGGCCTGTGTCACCTGCTAGCACTCGCGCCCACCTAGGGATCAAGTGGCCCATGCCTCCTGCTAGCGCTATGGCCCGCCTAGGGATCAGGTGCCCCTCACCACCTGCTAGCGCTCTGGCCCACCTAGGGATCAAGTGGCCCGCGCCACCGGCTAGCACTCCTGCACACCTAGGGATCAGGTGGCCCGCACCACCTGCTAGCGCTGTGGCCCACCTAGGGATCAAGTGGCTCGCACCACCTGCTAGCACTCTGGCCTGCCTAGGGATCAGGTGCCCCTCGCCACCTGCTAGCGCTCTGGCCCATCTAGGGATCAAGTGGCCCGCGCCACATGCTAGCACTCTAGGCCACCTAGGCATCAAGTGGCCCATGCCACCTGCTAGCACTCTGGCCCACCAAGGAATCAGGTGCCCAGCACCACCTGCTAGCACTCTGGCCCTCCTAGGGATTCAGTGGCCCGTGCCACCTGCTAGCACTCTGGCCCACCTAGGGATCAAGTGGCTCGCACCACCTGCTAGCACTCTGGCCTGCCTAGGGATCAGTTGCCCATCGCCACCTGCTAGCGCTCTGGCCCATCTAGGGATCAAGTGGCCCGCGCCACATGCTAGCACTCCTGCACACCTAGGGATCAGGTGGCCCGCACCACCTGCGAGCACTCTGGCCCACCTAGGGATCAAGTGGCCCATGCCTCATGCTAGCGCACTGGCCCGCCTAGTGCTCAGGTGCCCAGCACCACCTGCTAGCACTCTGGCCCGCCTAGGGATCAAGTGGCCCGTGCCACCTGCTAGCACTCTGGCCCACCTAGGGATCAATGGCTCGCGCCACATGCTAGCACTCTCGCACACCTAGGGATCAGGTGGCCCGCACCACCTGCTAGCGCTGTGGCCCGCCTAGGGATCAAGTGGCCCATGCCACCTGCTAGAGCTCTGGCCCTGCTAGGGATCAATTCGCTCGTGCCACCTGCTAGTGCTAGGGATCAAATGGCCTGCGTCACCTGCTAGCACTCTCGCCCACCTAGGGATCAAATGGCCCATGCCACCTGCTAGCGCTATGGCCCGACTAGGGATCAGGTGCCCCTCACCACCTGCTAGCGCTCTGGCCCACCTAGGGATCAAGTGGCCCGCGCCACCTGCTAGCACTCCCGCACACCTAGGGATCAGGTGGCCCGCACCATCTGCTAGCGCTGTGGCCCACCTAGGGATCAAGTGGCTCGCACCACCTGCTAGCACTCTGGCCTGCCTAGGGATCAGGTGCCCATCGCCACCTGCTAGCGCTCTGGCCCATCTAGGGATCAAGTGGCCCGCGCCACATGCTAACACTCTAGGCCACCTAGGCATCAAGTGGCCCATGCCACCTGCTAGCACTCTGGCCCACCAAGGAATCAGGTGCCCAGCACCACCTGCTAGCACTCTGGCCCACCTAGGGATTAAGTGGCCCGTGCCACCTGCTAGCACTCTGGCCCACCTAGGGATCAAGTGGCCCGCGCCACATGCTAGCACTCTGGCCCACCTAGGGATCAGGTGGCCCGCACCACCTGCTTGCGCTGTGGCCCGCCTAGGGATCAAGTGGCCCGTGCCACCTGCTAGAGCTCTGGCCCGCCTAAGGATCAATTCGCTCGTGCCACCTGTATAGTGCTAGGGATCTAGTGGCCTGTGTCACCTGCTAGCACTCTCGCCCACCTAGGGATCAAGTGGCCCATGCCACCTGTTAGCGCTATGGCCCGCCTAGGGATCAGATGTCCCTCACCACCTGCTAGCGCTCTGGCCCACCTAGGGATCAAGTGGCCTGCGCCACCTTTTAGCACTCCCGCACACCTAGGGATCAGGTGGCCCGAACCACCTGCTAGCGCTGTGGCCCACCTAGGGATCAAGTGGCTCGCACCACCTGCTAGCACTCTGGCCTGCCTAGGGATCAGGTGGCCCATGCCACCTGCTAGCACTCTGGCCCACCAAGGAATCAGGTGCCCAGCACCACCTGCTAGCACTCTGGCCCGCCTAGGGATCAAGTGGCCCTTGCCACCTGCTAGCACTCTGGCCCACCTAGGGATCAAGTGGCCCGTGCCACATGCTAGCACTCTCGCACACCTAGGGATCAGGTGGCCCGCACCACCTGCTAGCGCTTTGGCCCGCCTAGGGATCAAGTGGCTCGCACCACCTGCTAGCACTCTGGCCTGCCTAGGGATCAGGTGCCCCTCGCCACCTGCTAGCGCTCTGGCCCGTCTAGGGATCAAGTGGCCCTTGCCACATGCTAGCACTCTAGGCCACCTAGGCATCAAGTGGCCCATGCCACCTGCTAGCACTCTGGCCCACCAAGGAATCAGGTGCCCAGCACCACCTGCTAGCACTCTGGCCCGCCTAGGGATCAAGTGCCCCGTGCCACCTGCTAGCACTCTGGCCCACCTAGGGATCAAGAGGCCCGCGCCACATGCTAGCACTCTCGCACACCTAGGGATCAGGTGGCCCGCACCACCTGCTAGCGCTGTGGCCCACCTAGGGATCAAGTGGCCCGTGCCACCTGCTAGAGCTCTGGCCCGCCTAGGGATCAATTCGCTCGTGCCACCTGCTAGTGCTAGGGATCAAGTGGCCTGTGTTACCTGCTAGCACTCTCGCCCACCTAGGGATCAAGTGGCCCATGCCACCTGCTAGCGCTATGGCCCGCCTAGGGATCAGGTGCCCCTCACCACCTGCTAGCGCTCTGGCCCACCTAGGGATCAAGTGGACCGCGCCACCTGCTAGCACTCCCGCACACCTAGGGATCAGGTGGCCCGCACCACCTGCTAGCGCTGTGGCCCACCTACGGATCAAGTGGCCCGTGCCACCTGCTAGAGCTCTGGCCCACCTAGGGATCAAGTCGCTCCTGCCACCTGCTAGCGCTAGGGATCAATTGGCCTGTGTCACCTGCTAGCACTCTTGCCCACCTAGGGATCAAGTGGACCGCGCCACCTGCTAGCACTCCCGCACACCTAGGGATCAGGTGGCTCGCACCACCTGCTAGCACTCTGGCCCACCTAGGGATCAAGTGGCCCGCGCCACATGCTAGCACTCTCGCACACCTAGGGATCAGGTGGCCCGCACCACCTGCTAGCGCTGTGGCCCGCCTAGGGATCAAGTGGCCCATGCCACCTGCTAGAGCTCTGGCCCGCCTAGGGATCAATTCGCTCGTGCCACCTGCTAGTGCTAGGGATCAAGTGGCCTGTGTCACCTGCTAGCACTCTCGCCCACCTAGGGATCAAGTGGCCCATGCCACCTGCTAGCACTATGGCCCGCCTAGGGATCAGGTGCCCAGCACCACCTGCTAGCACTCTGGCCCGCCTAGGGATCAAGTGGCCCGTGCCACCTGCTAGCACTCTGGCCCACCTAGGGATCAAGTGGCCCGCGCCACATGCTAGCACTCTCGCACACCTAGGGATCAGGTGGCCCGCACCACCTGCTAGCGCTGTGGCCCGCCTAGGGATCAAGTGGCCCATGCCACCTGCTAGAGCTCTGGCCCGCCTAGGGATCAATTCGCTTGTGCCACCTGCTAGTGCTAGGGATCAAGTGGCCTGTGTCACCTGCTAGCACTCTCGCTCACCTAGGGATCAAGTGGCCCATGCCACCTGCTAGCGCTATGGCCCGCCTAGGGATCAGGTGCCCCTCACCACCTGCTAGCGCTCTGGCCCACCTAGGGATCAAGTGGCCCGCGCCACCGGCTAGCACTCCCGCACACCTAGGGATCAGGTGGCCCGCACCACCTGCTAGCGCTGTGGCCCACCTAGGGATCAAGTGGCTCGCACCACCTGCTAGCACTCTGGCCTGCCTAGGGATCAGGTGCCCCTCGCCACCTGCTAGCGCTCTGGCCCATCTAGGGATCAAGTGGCCCGCGCCACATGCTAGCACTCTAGGCCACCTAGGCATCAAGTGGCCCATGCCACCTGCTAGCACTCTGGCCCACCAAGGAATCAGGTGCCCAGCACCACCTGCTAGTACTCTGGCCCACCTAGGGATCAAGTGGCCCGCGCCACATGCTAGCACTCTCGCACACCTAGGGATCAGGTGGCCCACACCACCTGCTAGCGCTGTGGCCCGCCTAGGGATCAAGTGGCCCGTGCCACCTGCTAGAGCTCTGGCCCGCCTAGTGATCAATTCGCTCGTGCCACCTGCTAGTGCTAGGGATCAAGTGGCCTGTGTTACCTGCTAGCACTCTCGCCCACCTAGGGATCAAGTGGCCCATGCCACCTGCTAGCGCTATGGCCCGCCTAGGGATCAGGTGCCCCTCACCACCTGCTAGCACTCCCGCACACCTAGGGATCAGGTGGCCCGCACCACCTGCTAGCGCTGTGGCCCACCTACGGATCAATTGGCCCGTGCCACCTGCTAGAGCTCTGGCCCACCTAGGGATTCGAGTCGCTCCTGCCACCTGCTAGCACTAGGGATCAAGTGGCCTGTGTCACCTACTAGCACTCTTGCCCACCTAGGGATCAAGTGGCCCATGCCACCTGCTAGCGCTCTGGTCCACCTAGGGATCAAGTGGCCCGTGCCACCAGCTAGCGCTCTGGCCCGCCTAGGGATCAGGTGCCCCTCACCACCTGCTAGCGATGTGGCCCGCCTAGGGATCAAGTGGCCCACGCCACCTGCGAGCAATCTGGCCCGCCTAGGGATCAGGTGCCCCTCACCACCTGCTAGCCCTCCCGCACACCTAGGGATCAGGTGGCCCGCACCACCTGCTAGCACTGTGGCCCACCTAGGGATCAAGTGGCTCGTACCACCTGCTAGCACTCTGGCCTGCCTAGGGATCAGGTGCCCATCGCCACCTGCTAGCGTTCTGGCCCGTCTAGGGATCAAGTGGCCCGCGCCACATTCTAGCACTCTAGGCCACCTAGGCATCAATTGGCCCATGCCACCTGCTAGCACTCTGGCCCACCAAGGAATCAGGTGCCCAGCACCACCTGCTAGCACTCTGGCCCGCCTAGGGATCAAGTGGCCCGTGCCACCTGCTAGCACTCTGGCCCACCTAGGGTTCAAGTGGCCCGCGCCACATGCTAGCACTCTCGCACACCTAGGGATCAGGTGGCCCGCACCACCTGCTAGCGCTGTGGCCCGCCTAGGGATCAAGTGGCCCGTGCCACCTGCTAGAGCTCTGGCCCGCCTAGGGATCAATTCGCTCGTGCCACCTGCTAGTGCTAGGGATCAAGTGGCCTGTGTTACCTGCTAGCACTCTCGCCCACCTAGGGATCAAGTGGCCCATGCCACCTGCTAGCGCTATGGCCCGCCTAGGGATCAGGTGCCCCTCACCACCTGCTAGCGCTCTGGCCCACCTAGGGATCAAGTGGCCCGCGCCACCGGCTAGCACTCCCGCACACCTAGGGATCAGGTGGCCCGCACCACCTGCTAGCGCTGTGGCCCACCTAGGGATCAAGTGGCCCGCGCCACCTGCTAGCACTCCCGCACACCTAGGGATCAAGTGGCCCGTGCCACATGCTAGCACTCTCGCACACCTAGGGATCAGGTGGCCCGCACCACCTGCTAGCGCTGTGGCCCGCCGAGGGATCAAGTGGCCAATGCCACCTGCTAGAGCTCTGGCCCGCCTAGGGATCAATTCGCTCGTGCCACCTGCTAGTGCTAGGGATCAAGTGGCCTGTGTCACCTGCTAGCACTCTCGCCCACCTAGGGATCAAGTGGCCCATGCCACCTGCTAGCACTATGGCCCGCCAAGGGATCAGGTGCCCAGCACCACCTGCTAGCACTCTGGCCCGCCTAGGGATCAAGTGGCCCGTGCCACCTGCTAGCACTCTGGCCCACCTAGGGATCAAGTGGCCCGCGCCACATGCTAGCACTCTCGCACACCTAGGGATCAGGTGGCCCGCACCACCTGCTAGCGCTGTGGCCCGCCTAGGGATCATGTGGCCCATGCCACCTGCTAGAGCTCTGGCCCGCCTAGGGATCAATTCGCTTGTGCCACATGCTAGTGCTAGGGATCAAGTGGCCTGTGTCACCTGCTAGCACTCTCGCCCACCTAGGGATCAAGTGGCCCATGCCACCTGCTAGCGCTATGGCCCGCCTAGGGATCAGGTGCCCCTCACCACCTGCTAGCGCTCTGGCCCACCTAGGGATCAAGTGGCCCGCGCCACCGGCTAGCACTCCCGCACACCTAGGGATCAGGTGGCCCGCACCACCTGCTAGCACTGTGGCCCACCTAGGGATCAAGTGGCTCGCACCACCTGCTAGCACTCTGGCCTGCCTAGGGATCAGGTGCCCCTCGCCACCTGCTAGCGCTCTGGCCCATCTAGGGATCAAGTGGCCCGCGCCACATGCTAGCACTCTGGCCCACCAAGGAATCAGGTGCCCAGCACCACCTGCTAGCACTCTGGCCCTCCTAGGGATTAGGTGGCCCGTGCCACCTGCTAGCACTCTGGCCCACCTAGGGATCAAGTGGCCTGCGCCACATGCTAGCACTCTCGCACACCCTGGGATCAGGTGGCCCGCACCACCTGCTAGCGCTGTGGCCCGCCTAGGGATCAAGTGGCCCATGCCACCTGCTAGAGCTCTGGCCCGCCTAGCGATCAATTCGCTCGTGCCACCTGCTAGTGCTAGGGATCTAGTGGCCCATGCCACCTGCTAGCACTATGGCCCGCCTAGGGATCAGGTGCCCCTCACCACCTGCTAGCGCTCTGGCCCACCTAGGGATCAAGTGGCCCGCGCCACCTGCTAGCACTCCCGCACACCTAGGGATCAGGTGGCCCGCACCACCTGCTAGCGCTGTGGCCCACCTAGGGATCAAGTGGCTCGCACCACCTGCTAGCACTCTGGCCTGCCTAGGGATCAGGTGCCCATCGCCACCTGCTAGCGCTCTGGCCCATCTAGGGATCAAGTGGCCCGCGCCACATGCTAGCACTCCCGCACACCTAGGGATCAGGTGGCCCGCACCACCTGCTAGCGCTGTGGCCCACCTAGGGATCAAGTGGCCGTGCCACCTGCTAGAGCTCTGGCCCACCTAGGGATCAAGTCGCTCCTGCCAACTGCTAGCGCTAGGGATCAAGTGGCCTGTGTCACCTGCTAGCACTCTCGCCCACCTAGGGATCAAGTGGCCCATGCCACCTGCTAGCGCTATGGCCCGCCTAGGGCTCAGGTGCCCAGCACCACCTGCTAGCACTCTGGCCCACCTAGGGATCAAGTGGCCCGTGCCACCTGCTAGCACTCTGGCCCACCTAGGGATCAATGGCTCGCGCCACATGCTAGCACTCTCGCACACCTAGGGATCAGGTGGCCCGCACCACCTGCTAGCGCTGTGGCTCGCCTAGGGATCAAGTGGCCCATGCCACCTGCTAGAGCTCTGGCCCGCCTAGGGATCAATTCGCTCGTGCCACCTGCTAGTGCTAGGGATCTAGTGGCCTGTGTCACCTGCTAGCACTCTCGCCCACCTAGGGATCAAGTGGCCCATGCCACCTGTTAGCGCTATGGCCCGCCTAGGGATCAGTTGCCCCGCACCACCTGCTAGCGCTGTGGCCCACCTAGGGATCAAGTGGCTCGCACCACCTGCTAGCACTCTGGCCTGCCTAGGGATCAGGTGCCCCTCGCCACCTGCTAGCGCTCTGGCCCATCTAGGGATCAAGTGGCCCGCGCCACATGCTAGCACTCTAGGCCACCTAGGCATCAAGTGGCCCATGCCACCTGCTAGCACTCTGGCCCACCAAGGAATCAGGTGCCCAGCACCACCTGCTAGCACTCTGGCCCGCCTAGGGATCAAGTGGCCCGTGCCACCTGCTAGCACTCTGGCCCACCTAGGGATCAAGTGGCCCGTGCCACATGCTAGCACTCTCGCACACCTAGGGATCAGGTGGCCCGCACCACCTGCTAGCGCTGTGGCCCGCCTAGGGATCAAGTGGCTCGCACCACCTGCTAGCACTCTGGCATGCCTAGGGATCAGGTGCCCCTCGCCACCTGCTAGCGCTCTGGCCCATCTAGGGATCAAGTGGCCCTCGCCACATGCTAGCACTCTAGGCCACCTAGGCATCAAGTGGCCCATGCCACCTGCTAGCACTCTGGCCCACCAAGGAATCAGGTGCCCAGCACCACCTGCTAGCACTCTGGCCCGCCTAGGGATCAAGTGGCCCGTGCCACCTGCTATCACTCTGGCCCACCTAGGGATCAAGTGGCCCGCGCCACATGCTAGCACTCTCGCACACCTAGGGATCAGGTGGCCCGCACCACCTGCTAGCGCTGTGGCCCGCCTAGGGATCAAGTGGCCCGTGCCACCTGCTAGAGCTCTGGCCCACCTAGGGATCAATTCGCTCGTGCCACCTGCTAGTGCTAGGGATCAACTGGCCTGTGTTACCTGCTAGCACTCTCGCCCACCTAGGGATCAAGTGGCCCATGCCACCTGCTAGCGCTATGGCCCGCCTAGGGATCAGGTGCCCCTCACCACCTGCTAGCGCTCTGGCCCACCTAGGGATCAAGTGGACCGCGCCACCTGCTAGCACTCCCGCACACCTAGGGATCAGGTGGCCCGCACCACCTGCTAGCGCTGTGGCCCACCTACGGATCAAGTGGCCCGTGCCACCTGCTAGAGCTCTGGCCCACCTAGGGATCAAGTCGCTCCTGCCACCTGCTAGCGCTAGGGATCAATTGGCCTGTGTCACCTGCTAGCACTCTTGCCCACCTATGGATCAAGTGGACCGCGCCACCTGCTAGCACTCCCGCACACCTAGGGATCAGGTGGCTCGCACCACCTGCTAGCACTCTGGCCCACCTAGGGATCAAGTGGCCCGCGCCACATGCTAGCACTCCCGCACACCTAGGGATCAGGTGGCCCGCACCACCTGCTAGCGCTGTGGCCCACCTAGGGATCAAGTGGCCCGTGCCACCTGCTAGAGCTCTGGCCCACCTAGGGATCAAGTCGCTCCTGCCACCTGCTAGCGCTAGGGATCAAGTGGCCTGTGTCACCTGCTAGCACTCTCGCCCACCTAGGGATCAAGTGGCCCAAGCCACCTGCTAGCGCTATGGCCCGCCTAGGGCTCAGGTGCCCAGCACCACCTGCTAGCACTCTGGCCCGCCTAGGGATCAAGTGGCCCGTGCCACCTGCTAGCACTCTGGCCCACCTAGGGTTCAATGGCTCGCGCCACATGCTAGCACTCTCGCACACCTAGGGATCAGGTGGCCCGCACCACCTGCTAGCGCTGTGGCCCGCCTAGGGATCAAGTGGCCCATGCCACCTGCTAGAGCTCTGGCCCGCCTTGGGATCAATTCGCTCGTGCCACCTGCTAGTGCTAGGGATCTAGTGGCCTGTGTCACCTGCTAGCACTCTCGCCCACCTAGGGATCAAGTGGCCCATGCCACCTGTTAGCGCTATTGCCCGCCTAGGGATCAGTTGCCTCTCACCACCTGCTAGTGCTCTGGCCCACCTAGGGATCAAGTGGCCTGCGCCACCTGTTAGCACTCCTGCACACCTAGGGATCAGGTGGCCCGCACCACCTGCTAGCGCTGTGGCCCACCTAGGGATCAAGTGGCTCGCACCACCTGCTAGCACTCTGGCCTGCCTAGGGATCAGGTGCCCCTCGCCACCTGCTAGCGCTCTGGCCCATCTAGGGATCAAGTGGCCCGCGCCACATGCTAGCACTCTAGGCCACCTAGGCATCAAGTGGCCCATGCCACCTGCTAGCACTCTGGCCCACCAAGGAATCAGGTGCCCAGCACCACCTGCTAGCACTCTGGCCCGCCTAGGGATCAAGTGGCCCGTGCCACCTGCTAGCACTCTGGCCCACCTAGGGATCAAGTGGCCCGTGCCACATGCTAGCACTCTCGCACACCTAGGGATCAGGTGGCCCGCACCACCTGCTAGCGCTGTGGCCCGCCTAGGGATCAAGTGGCTCGCACCACCTGCTAGCACTCTGGCATGCCTAGGGATCAGGTGCCCATAGCCACCTGCTAGCGCTCTGGCCCGTATAGGGATCAAGTGGCCCGCGCCACATTCTAGCACTCTAGGCCACCTAGGCATCAAGTGGCCCATGCCACCTGCTAGCACTCTGGCCCACCAAGGAATCAGGTGCCCAGCACCACCTGCTAGCACTCTGGCCCGCCTAGGGATCAAGTGGCCCGTGCCACCTGCTAGCACTCTGGCCCACCTAGGGATCAAGTGGCCCGCGCCACATGCTAGCACTCTCGCACACCTAGGGATCAGGTGGCCCGCACCACCTGCTAGCGCTGTGGCCCGCCTAGGGATCAAGTGGCCCGTGCCACCTGCTAGAGCTCTGGCCCACCTAGGGATCAATTCGCTCGTGCCACCTGCTAGTGCTAGGGATCAAGTGGCCTGTGTTTCCTGCTAGCACTCTCGCCCACCTAGGGATCAAGTGGCCCATGCCACCTGCTAGCGCTATGGCCCGCCTAGGGATCAGGTGCGCCTCACCACCTGCTAGCGCTCTGGCCCACCTAGGGATCAAGTGGACCGCGCCACCTGCTAGCACTCCCGCACACCTAGGGATCAGGTGGCCCGCACCACCTGCTAGCGCTGTGGCCCACCTACGGATCAAGTGGCCCGTGCCACCTGCTAGAGCTCTGGCCCACCTAGGGATCAAGTCGCTCCTGCCACCTGCTAGCGCTAGGGATCAATTGGCCTGTGTCACCTGCTAGCACTCTTGCCCACCTAGGGATCAAGTGGACCGCGCCACCTGCTAGCACTCCCGCACACCTAGGGATCAGGTGGCTCGCACCACTTGCTAGCACTCTGGCCCACATAGGGATCAAGTGGCCCGCGCCACATGCTAGCACTCTCGCACACCTAGGGATCAGGTGGCCCGCACCACCTGCTAGCGCTGTGGCCCACCTAGGGATCAAGTGGCTCGCACCACCTGCTAGCACTCTGGCCTGCCTAGGGATCAGGTGCCCATCGCCACCTGCTAGCGCTCTGGCCCGTCTAGGGATCAAGTGGCCCGCATCACATTCTAGCACTCTAGGCCACCTAGGCATCAAGTGGCCCATGCCACCTGCTAGCACTCTGGCCCACCAAGGAATCAGGTGCCCAGCACCACCTGCTAGCACTCTGGCCCGCCTAGGGATCAAGTGGCCCGTGCCACCTGCTAGCACTCTGGCCCACCTAGGGTTCAAGTGGCCCCCGCCACATGCTAGCACTCTCGCACACCTAGGGATCAGGTGGCCCGCACCACCTGCTAGCGCTGTGGCCCGTCTAGGGATCATGTGGCCCGTGCCACCTGCTAGAGCTCTGTCTAGCCTAGGGATCAATTCGCTCGTGCCACCTGCTAGTGCTAGGGATCAAGTGGCCTGTGTTACCTGCTAGCACTCTCGCCCACCTAGGGATCAAGTGCCCCTCACCACCTGCTAGCGCTCTGGCCCACCTAGGGATCAAGTGGCCCGCGCCACCTGCTAGCACTCCCGCACACCTAGGGATCAGGTGGCCTGCACCACCTGCTAGCGCTGTGGCCCACCTACAGATCAAGTGGCCCGTGCTACCTGCTAGAGCTCTGGCCCACCTAGGGATCAAGTCGCTCCTGCCACCTGCTAGCGCTAGGGATCAAGTGGCCTGTGTCTTCTGCTAGCACTCTTGCCCGCCTAGGGATCAGGTGCCCTTCACCACCTGCTAGCGCTCTGGCCCACCTAGGGATCAAGTGGCCCGCGCCACCTGCTAGCACTCCTGCACACCTAGGGATCAGGTGGCCCGCACCACCTGCTAGCGCTGTGGCCCACCTAGGGATCAAGTGGCCCGCACCACCTGCTAGCACTCTGGCCTGCCTAGGGATCAGGTGCCCATCGCCACCTGCTTGCGCTCTAACCCATCTAGGGATCAAGTGGCCCGCGCCACATGCTAGCACTCTAGGCCACCTAGGCATCAAGTGGCCCATGCCACCTGCTAGCACTCTGGCCCACCAAGGAATCAGGTGCCCAGCACCACCTGCTAGCACTCTGGCCGGCTAGGGATTAAGTGGCCCGTGCCACCTGCTAGCACTCTGGCCCACCTAGGGATCAAGTGGCCCGCGCCACATGCTAGCACTCTCGCACACCTAGGGATCAGGTGGCCCACACCACCTGCTAGCGCTGTGGCCCGCCTAGGGATCAAGTGGCCCGTGCCACCTGCTAGAGCTCTTGCCCACCTAGGGATCAAGTCGTTCTGCCACCTGCTAGCGCTAGGGATCAAGTGGCCTGTGTCACCTGCTAGCACTCTCGCCCACCTAGGGATCAAGTGGCCCATGCCACCTGCTAGCGCTATAGCCCGCCTAGGGATCAGGTGCCCAGCACCACCTGCTAGCACTCTGGCCCGCCTAGGGATCAAGTGGCCCGTGCCACCTGCTAGCACTCTGGCCCACCTAGGGATCAAGTGGCCCGCGCCACATGCTAGCACTCTCGCACACCTAGGGATCAGGTGGCCCACACCACCTGCTAGCGCTGTGGCCCGCCTAGGGATCAAGTGGCCCATGCCACCTGCTAGAGCTCTGGCCTGCCTAGGGATCAATTCGCTCGTGCCACCTGCTAGTGCTAGGGATCAAGTGGCCTGTGTCACCTGCTAGCACTCTCGCCCACCTAGGGATCAAGTGGCCCATGCCACCTGCTAGCGCTATGGCCCGCCTAGGGATCAGGTGCCCCTCACCACCTGCTAGCGCTCTTGCCCACCTAGGGATCAAGTGGCCCGCGCCACCTGCTAGCACTCCCGCACACCTAGGGATCAGGTGGCCCGCACCACCTGCTAGCGCTGTGGCCCACCTAGGGATCAAGTGGCTCGCACCACCTGCTAGCACTCTGGCCTGCCTAGAAATCAGGTGCCCATCGCCACCTGCTAGCGCTCTGGCCCATCTAGGGATCAAGTGGCCCGCGCCACATGCTAGCACTCTAGGCCACCTAGGCATCAAGTGGCCCATGCCACCTGCTAGCACTCTGGCCCACCAAGGAATCAGGTGCCCAGCACCACCTGCTAGCACTCTGGCCCTCCTAGGGATTAAGTGGCCCGTGCCACCTGCTAGCACTCTGGCCCACCTAGGGATCAAGTGGCCCGCGCCACATGCTTGCACTCTCGCACACCTAGGGATCAGGTGGCCCGCACCACCTGCTAGCGCTGTGGCCCGCCTAGGGATCAAGTGGCCCGTGCCACCTGCTAGAGCTCTGGCCCGCCTAGGGATCATTTCGCTCGTGCCACCTGCTAGTGCTAGGGATCTAGTGGCCTGTGTCACCTGCTAGCACTCTCGCCCACCTAGGGATCAAGTGGCCCATGCCACCTGCTAGCACTATGGCCCGCCTAGGGATCAGGTGCCCCTCACCTTCTGCTAGCGCTCTGGCCCACCTAGGGATCAAGTGGCCCGTGCCACCTGCTAGCATTCCCGCACACCTAGGGATCAGGTGGCCCGCACCACCTGCTAGCGCTGTGGCCCACCTAGGGATCAAGTGGCTCGCACTACCTGCTAGCACTCTGGCCTGCCTAGGGATCAGGTGCCCCTCGCCACCTGCTAGCGCTCTGGCCCATTTAGGGATCAAGTGGCCCGTGCCACATGCTAGCACTCTAGGCCACCTAGGCATAAAGTGGCCCATGCCACCTGCTAGCACTCTGGCCCACCAAGGAATCAGGTGCCCAGCACCACCTGCTAGCACTCTGGCCCGCCTAGGGATCAAGTGGCCCGTGCCACCTGCTAGCACTCTGGCCCACCTAGGGATCAAGTGGCCCGCGCCACATGCTAGCACTCTCGCACACCTAGGGATCAGGTGGCCTGCACCACCTGCTAGCGCTGTGGCCCACCTAGGGATCAAGTGGCTCGCACCACCTGCTAGCACTCTGGCCTGCCTAGGGATCAGGTGCCCCCCGCCACCTGCTAGCACTCTGGCCCATCTAGGGATCAAGTGGCCCGCACCACATGCTAGCACTCTAGGCCACCTAGGCATCAAGTGGCCCATGCCACCTGCTAGCACTCTGGCCCACCAAGGAATCAGGTGCCCAGCAGCACCTGCTAGCACTCTGGCCCGCCTAGGGATCAAGTGGCCCGTGCCACCTGCTAGAGCTCTGGCCCACCTAGGGATCAAGTCGTTCTGCCACCTGCTAGCGCTAGGGATCAAGTGGCCTGTCACCTGCTAGCACTCTCGCCCACCTAGGGATCAAGTGGCCCATGCCACCTGCTAGCGCTATAGCCCGCCTAGGGATCAGGTGCCCAGCACCACCTGCTAGCACTCTGGCCCGCCTAGGGATTAAGTGGCCCGTGCCACCTGCTAGCACTCTGGCCCACCTAGGGATCAAGTGGCCCGCGCCACATGCTAGCACTCTCGCACACCTAGGGATCAGGTGGCCCACACCACCTGCTAGCGCTGTGGCCCGCCTAGGGATCAAGTGGCCCATGCCACCTGCTAGAGCTCTGGCCCGCCTAGGGATCAATTCGCTCGTGCCACCTGCTAGTGCTAGGGATCATGTGGCCTGTGTCACCTGCTAGCACTCTCGCCCACCTAGGGATCAAGTGGCCCATGCCACCTGCTAGCGCTATGGCCCGCCTAGGGATCAGGTGCCCCTCACCACCTGCTAGCGCTCTGGCCCACCTAGGGATCAAGTGGCCCGCGCCACCTGCTAGCGCTGTGGCCCACCTAGGGATCAAGTGGCTCGCACCACCTGCTAGCACTCTGGCCTGCCTAGAAATCAGGTGCCCATCACCACCTGCTAGCGCTCTGGCCCATCTAGGGATCAAGTGGCCCGCGCCACATGCTAGCACTCTAGGCCACCTAGGCATCAAGTGGCCCATGCCACCTGCTAGCACTCTGGCCCACCAAGGAATCAGGTGCCCAGCACCACCTGCTAGCACTCTGGCCCTCCTAGGGATTAAGTGGCACGTGCCACCTGCTAGCACTCTGGCCCGCCTAGGGATCAAGTGGCCCGTGCCACCTGCTAGCACTCTGGCCCACCTAGGGATCAAGTGGCCCGCGCCACATGCTAGCACTCTCGCACACCTAGGGATCAGGTGGCCTGCACCACCTGCTAGCGCTGTGGCCCACCTAGGGATCAAGTGGCTCGCACCACCTGCTAGCACTCTGGCCTGCCTAGGGATCAGGTGCCCCTCGCCACCTGCTAGCACTCTGGCCCATCTAGGGATCAAGTGGCCAGCACCACATGCTAGCACTCTAGGCCACCTAGGCATCAAGTGGCCCATGCCACCTGCTAGCACTCTGGCCCACCAAGGAATCAGGTGCCCAGCACCACCTGCTAGCACTCTGGCCCGCCTAGGGATCAAGTGGCCCGTGCCACCTGCTAGTACTCTGACCCACCTAGGGATCAAGTGGCCCGCGCCACATGCTAGCACTCTCGCACACCTAGGGATCAGGTGGCCCGCACCACCTGCTAGCGCTGTGGCCCACCTAGGGATCAAGTGGCCCGTGCCACCTGCTAGAGCTCTGGCCCGCCTAGGGATCAATTCGCTCGTGCCACCTGCTAGTGCTAGGGATCAAGTGGCCTGTGTTTCCTGCTAGCACTCTCGCCCACCTAGGGATCAAGTGGCCCATGCCACCTGCTAGCGCTATGGCCTGCCTAGGGATCAGGTGCCCCTCACCACCTGCTAGCGCTCTGGCCCACCTAGGGATCAGGTGGCCCGCGCCACCTGCTAGCACTCCCGCACACCTAGGGATCAGGTGGCCCGCACCACCTGCTAGCGCTGTGGCCCACCTACGGATCAAGTGGCCCGTGCCACCTGCTAGAGCTCTGGCCCACCTAGGGATCGAGTCGCTCCTGCCACCTGCTAGCGCTAGGGATCAAGTGGCCTGTGTCACCTGCTAGCACTCTTGCCCACCTAGGGATCAAGTGGCCCATGCCACCTGCTAGCGCTATGGCCCGCCTAGGGATCAGGTGTCCAGCACCACCTGCTAGCACTCTGGCCCACCTAGAGATCAACTGGCCCGTGCCACCTGCTAGCACTCTGGCCCACCTAGGGATCAAGTGGCCCGCGCCACATGCTAGCACTCTCGCACACCTAGGGATCAGGTGGCCCGCACCACCTGCTAGCGCTGTGGCCCGCCTAGGGATCAAGTGGCCCGTGCCACCTGCTAGAGCTCTGGCCCGCCTAGGGATCAATTCGCTCGTGCCACCTGCTAGTGCTAGGGATCTAGTGGCCTGGGTCACCTGCTAGCACTCTCGCCCACCTAGGGATCAAGTGGCCCATGCCACCTGCTAGCGCTATGGCCCGCCTAGGGATCAGGTGCCCCTCACCACCTGCTAGCGCTCTGGCCCACCTAAGGATCAAGTGGCCCGTGCCACCTGCTAGCACTCCCGCACACCTAGGAATCAGATGGACGATTGAGAAGGGGCATTCACTGAAAAGACCCTGGATTTCCCATATTTTCCAGGCCTCCTTTTCGTCAGCCTCCAGAGGAGTGGTAGTATTGGTAAAAAAATCAGTGGTGTACGAGCACATAGCCGACCAGACGGACCCGATGGGCCGTTATGTTTTTCTGGAGGCTAAAGTGGGAACTGCTAGAATTTTGCTATTATCCGTTTACATTCCACCTCCCTTTGGGTTTGATATTATTAGAGCAGCCCTGGAATTTATCGCCGCAAGGCCTGGTACTCCTTTTATTTGCTTGGGGGATTTCAATACAGTCATGAACTATGGTCTTGATATTTGGATTCCAAGGAAAACTACCCCCCAGGGAGAGAGTTCCCTTGCCAGATTTACTGCCAACATGGGTTGGCACGAGGTATGGCGAGAGAAATTTCCCAGTCTTCGTCAATATTCATGTTATTCCCCTTCTTATAACAACTTTTCGCGTATAGATATGATCTTTACCTCTGGGAACTTAGTGACCAAAATATCCAAAATTGAGTATAACTCAAGGGGTATCTCGGACCATTCCCCAATGACAATGGCAATTGACTTAGATCCTACCAAGGGACTTCGATATTGGAAGTTTCAACCGATGTGGTTGACACAATTTGAAAACACGGATGGACTTAAGGTAGAAATGGAGGGGTTTTTTGGTTCCAATATCGAGTCAGCAAAACCAAATATAGTCTGGGAAACCTTTAAAGCGTTCCTACGGGGCACTTTGATTAAAAATATAAAAAATGCTAGAACCCTGTTGCAGGCAAAAGCCGCTACTTTAGAAGCCATAATGATCGCAAATGAACAAGTTTATATTAGGGACCAGACAGACCTTGCAAGACAGGAGTGGTTGCTGGCACAATCTGCCTGGACCACACACCTGCAAGACCTGGTCAGACTTAGATTATTGAAAGAATCGCATAAAAGGTACTTAAATGTGGACAGGGCTGGCAGATTAATGGCCTACATGGTAAAAACCGAGGACCCTACTAGGACAATTACTAAAATCTGTACATCCCAAGGGGAAATAGTTGAAGAAACCCAGAAAATTATTGAAGTATTCACGGACCACTACAGGGAAACTTATACCTCCAAATTGACATCTGAGTTCTGTAGTGGTTTGAACTATGTGGGGGCCGTGGATCTGCCTACCCTGTCCCATCGGGATAGGGAAGCTTTGGAATTGCCATTCACGTTGGGAGAGGTTGAGGTGGCGATAGGAAATATGGCTTCTGGCAAATCCTCAGGTATTGATGGACTGCCAGTTGAAATATACAAACTGTTTAGTGATACCCTGGCCAGTAGGCTTCTTTATTTTTTTCATGGTATGGAGAGAGAGGGTAAGCTCTCACAATCCATGACCGAGGCAGTTATTACAGTCATTCTCAAAAAGGGCAAAGACCCACTGAGAGCAGACTCTTATAGACCTATCTCGCTGCTTACGGTCGATGCAAAGGTCTATGCTTCAATCCTGGCCACAAGGCTCAGTGGGGTAATTGATAAAATTGTCCATATTGATCAGACGGGATTTAGAAAAAGAAAATCAACAGCTATAAATGTCCGCAGAGTCTATTCCTACTTACAGACAGGTAAAAGTGGGGGTATGGAGACTGTTTTGGCCTCTTTCGACACTAATAAGGCCTTCGATTCCCTGGAGTGGCCATACCTGAAGGCCACATTGGAGGCATTCGGATTTGGACCATGTTTTGTCGAGAGGGTTTTGTTGATGTATCAACAACCATCGGCAAGGGTAACTATAAACGGTACGGTTTCAGACCCATTCCCAATATATCGTGGTACGAGGCAGGGCTGCCCCCTCTCCCCAACGCTCTTTGCACTGGCCATAGAGCCATTGGCATGCAGGCTGAGAAACATTCTGGGCTTGAGCGGATTGGGGGGTGGGGGGATTGGCCTTGTCTCGCTATATGCGGATGATTTACTTGTGGGAACGATGGATTACAAACGTGACCTCCCGAAAGTGTTGGAAACCCTTTACGAGTTTGGTCAATACTCGGGACTAACAATTAACAGCAGCAAATCCCATTTGCTTATAGATTCAACGGACATAGAGGTGAGGGGTGAATCCCAGGGTATCATAGATATACCTAAAGCTGAGAGATTTGAGTATCTGGGTGTCGTGATAACCGGGGATACATCTGAGTTTGTAAAATATAACATCTTACCAGTACTTGACTCTATTAGATCCAAATGCAAAAACTGGCTAAAACTGCCATTGACAGTTTTGGGAAGGGTAAATTTGGTAAAGATGATGGTTCTTCCCAAACTCCTTTATCTCCTTCAACATTCCCCTGTTAACATTCCAGACGCCATATTCAGGAAAATTAATGGAATATTAACATCTTTTGTATGGAGAAATAAAAACCCAAGGGTCAAACTATCGATACTAATGAGACCAAGGGAGCTTGGTGGGCTTGCCCTTCCAAACTTCAAATGGTACTATTTAGCAACGCAACTAGTACATCTACAAGACTGGGTGAAAGACCCGTGTCAATCTGCAGAATTATCAAATTTAATCAATAAAATTCTCCCGGGGTTCTCCCCACTACAGGCAATTTTGATGGGTTCATGCTGTAAGAAATATCCCCCGATATTGAATCAAGCAATAAAAACCTGGAAATGGATCACGAGGGAAATAGGATATAAGGATATTGACCCAGAAACAAATCTTCTTTCTCTGAGTACCTTTAAAATACTTAAAAAACAGCAGGGCATGTTAGCCTGGTCATTCTTTGGAATAATGAATTTGGGCCATGTAGCTGCGCAGGATGGGGTTAAGACATTTGCCCAGCTACAGATTGAGTTCAAACTACCAAACAATATGTTCTTTCGCTATCTGCAATTGCGAAGTGCAACCGAAGAATACTTGTCATTATCTTCTTGTAGTATAAAAGATCACCCTATTAAAATATTTTTGAGGAACATGGCCCCGACAAAGCGAGTCTCCAAATGCTATAAGTATATTTCATCCCTAATCACCAACACCGGTCTGCAAGAACTTATGATAAAATGGACAAGGGAAATCCCCGATATAACACCAGACGATTGGGAGAGAGCGCTTAGTATACCTAATATGGCCACTTCCTCCTTCAGGACTCAGCAGATCCAATTTAATATACTCCATCGTACATACTTAACACCTACCAGAATTAAGAAATTTGCACGGGATAAAATCGACTCTTGTCCTAAATGTAGAGAATTAGGGTGCGACTTTTGGCATCTGATATGGCAATGCAAATTTCTCCAAAAATTTTGGGATGATATTAGGGGTGTAATGACCGATATCGGGATTCCTCGTGGGGAAATGGGACCTAGGGCTTTGTTATTGGGAGTGTGGTCTGGATCCGGACAGTCGGTAAACGAAAAGCAACTTGCAATTATCTTGGTATCAATCGCCAAAACCTGCATAGCGAGAACTTGGATGGCAGCCAGGGCACCCAATCGGATAGAATGGGTCAATATAGTCAATCTCACGTATGAACACGAGAAAGCGGTTTTTTGCACTAGGAATAGTATTGGGAAGTTTCACTTAATTTGGGAGAAATGGTACTACTCCTCTTATTTCAAAAAGAGCACTGCATAAAAATATATAGAATAAATGGTAGGTAAATACAAGATAAATTGTAAGTTAAGGGGGAAAAATTATATCACAAGTATAATAAAATACCAAAAGAATAAAAGCACGTGTGGCGTTTCACTAAAAATACATTAAGTATATTTATTTAGTAACACCAATTTTTTTTTTTTTTTTTTTTTTTGGGGGGGGGGGGGGGGGGAGGGAAAAAAAGGGGGGAAAATTACTTGTTGTTAGAGATAAACCTACACTAGCATATTGGGCCATCGTGGATTGACAAATCAACCAGAAAAATGGGCGCCCAGGTATGACTAACCTGGAAGTAGAAACATAACATACGGACTGAGTTAGAGTCCGAAAATTATATTGAATTAGGGGTGAATGTGGGAAAGATTGAAACCCAAGAATAAAATATGTAAGAGGAGGCTGTTAATACCCATACTAGCACAGTTGATTATAATGGATTGACAAACTAAGTCGATAAATAGAAAAATGGGTGCTTAGACATGATTTACCTGGAAGTAGAAATATAGGATATGAACTAAGATAGACCTTCTCTTATATATTTAGCCAGAACTGTCACTCAAACCCAGTCTCTAACGGTGGGCGGGGCTTCACATACACTGCCCTGGCTTCTACACCAGGCAGCTGCAGCAAGTCACCAGCGCTAACACCCCCACCACCCCTGCCCCACGGGTGCACAACACGCCCCCAACCCCACCCCCCTCTAACGCCCACACCACCCCTTGCTGCACGCCGTCCAAAGGCGCATCCCCCCACACCCGCCCGGATCAACACACGCCGCTGGCTCCGCCCACATTGGCCGCGCATCCCCCCACACCCGGACGCAGTGTTGAGGCCAGAGAGCTGCCTCCGCACACACTGGCCGCCCACCCGCCCCTTGCTGCTCGCCGTCCAAAGGCGCATCCCCCCACACCCGCCCGGATCAACACACCGATGGCTCCGCCCACATTGGCCGCGCATCCCCCCACACCCGGACGCAGTGTTGAGCCCAGCCAGCTGCCTCCGCACACACTGGCCGCCCACCCGCCCCTTGCTGCTCGCCGTCCAAAGGCGCATCCCCCCACACCCGCCCGGATCACATTGCCGCGCATCCCCCCACACCCGGACGCAGTGTTGAGCCCAGAGAGCTGCCTCCGCACACACTGGCCGCCCACAGACGCCCGGATCGCAGGTGCACAGTGCACCGCTAGCCTGCTGCCTGAAGCTGACCAAAGCTGCCGCTGCCCGACGCTGTCCTGGACATTATACCATCCAGCGCCACCCTCCAGCCCCTGCACTCTGGATGACCTGCTGCCGCTCACCAACAGTAAGTACCAACCCACTGTCATGCCTCCAATACTCACTACTACTACTACACACACACACACACACACGCATGCATGCCTCCAATAGTCACTACTACACACATCATGCCTCCAATACTCACACACACACACACACGTGCACCCACCCCCAGCCCCTGCACTCTGGATGACCATGCTCCCGCTCACCAACAGTAAGTACCAACCCACTGTCACCCCTGCTGACGCTGACCACCACTGTTCAGCTCCCTAACTACCATCCCACCACCCCATACCACTACAATGCCTCTCCCACCATGGGGTGCTGGGTGCCATAATAGGTGTGCTAAAGTAGTAAACAGCACCAGTACATGCAGCATTTACTACTTTAGTAGGCTTATGGCACCCAACACCCCATACCACTACACCACCAACGCCGCTTAAAACACACCTCTCCTCCCTTACCGCACTATCACCCCTGCATGCCTCCAATACTCACTACTACTACTACACACACACACACACACACACACACACACACGCATGCATGCATGCCTCCAATACTCACTACTACACACATCATGCCTCCAATACTCACACACACACACGTGCACCCACCCATGCCTCCCAATACTCACAACTCCATGCAACATGCTTCACACTCTACACCACTCACAAAACACAACCCACTGTCACCCCTGCATGCCTCCAATACTCACTACTACTACTACACACACACACACACACACACACGCATGCATGCCTACAATACTCACTACTACACACATCATGCCTCCAATACTCACACACACACACACGTGCACCCACCCCCAGCCCCTGCACTCTGCATGACCTGCTGCCGCTCACCAACAGTAAGTACCAACCCACTGTCACCCCTGCTGACGCTGACCACCACTGTTCAGCTCCCTAACTACCATCCCACCACCCCATACCACTACAATGCCTCTCCCACCATGGGGTGCTGGGTGCCATAATAGGTGTGCTAAAGTAGTAAACAGCACCAGTACATGCAGCATTTACTACTTTAGTAGGCTTATGGCACCCAACACCCCATACCACTACACCACCAACGCCGCTTAAAACACACCTCTCCTCCCTTACCGCACTATCACCCCTGCATGCCTCCAATACTCACTACTACTACTACACACACACACACACACACGCATGCATGCCTCCAATACTCACTACTACACACATCATGCCTCCAATACTCACACACACACACACGTGCACCCAGCCCCTGCACTCTGGATGACCTGCTGCCGCTCACCAACAGTAAGTACCAACCCACTGTCACCCCTGCTGACGCTGACCACCACTGTTCAGCTCCCTAACTACCATCCCACCACCCCATACCACTACAATGCCTCTCCCACCATGGGGTGCTGGGTGCCATAATAGGTGTGCTAAAGTAGTAAACAGCACCAGTACATGCAGCATTTACTACTTTAGTAGGCTTATGGCACCCAACACCCCATACCACTACACCACCAACGCCGCTTCAAACACAGCTCTGCCTCCAATACTCACTACTACTACTACACACACACACACACACACACACACACACGCATGCATGCCTCCAATACTCACTACTACACACATCATGCCTCCAATACTCACACACACACACGTGCACCCACCCCCAGCCCCTGCACTCTGGATGACCTGCTGCCGCTCACCAACAGTAAGTACCAACCCACTGTCACCCCTGCTGACGCTGACCACCACTGTTCAGCTCCCTAACTACCATCCCACCACCCCATACCACTACAATGCCTCTCCCACCATGGGGTGCTGGGTGCCATAATAGGTGTGCTAAAGTAGTAAACAGCACCAGTACATGCAGCATTTACTACTTTAGTAGGCTTATGACACCCAACACCCCATACCACTACACCACCAACGCCGCTTCAAACACACCTGTCCTCCCTTACCGCACTATCACCCCTGCATGCCTCCAATACTCACTACTACTACTACACACACACACACACACACACGCATGCATGCCTCCAATACTCACTACTACACACATCATGCCTCCAATACACACACACACACACACGTGCACCCACCCATGCCTCCCAATACTCACAACTCCATGCCACATGCTTCACACTCTACACCACTCACAAAACACACAACCTCACCTTTTACACTCACATCTGCAATACACATGCACCTCACACTACTTCACCTAACACATCCACACATCTATTTACACTCTCCATAACCTGCTGCCACCAAACGACAATCTCCACCACCATATGTAAGTACCACCCACCACCCCATACCACTACACCACCAACGCCTTTTCTAACACAGCTCTCCTCCCTTAAACATGTAATCAAACACTATATTGTGGGGGTTTAAACACACACACACACACTACACACACACACGCATGCATGCATGCCTCCAATACTCAAAACTACACAAACACACACACGCATGCCTCCAATACTCACTACTACACACACATCCATGCCTCCAATACACACACACACCTAACACCTATCCATGCCTTCAATACTCACACAACGCGCGCACCAACCCATGCCTCACAATACTCACAACTCCATGCCACAGGCTTCACACTACTTACCCTATGTCTCTATTATCTCCTGCACCCTACACCACTCACAAAACACACAACCTCACCTTTTACACTCACATCTGCAAAACACATGCACCTCACACTACTTCACCTAACACATCCACACATCTATTTACACTCTCCATAACCTGCTGCCAACAAACGTCACTCTACACCACCATATGTAAGTACCTCTTGTGAGGGTACGAGTTCCTCAATCACTCAGACACCGAGCAGATGAAACCAGACGAATGGTTTATTTTCCACAGCACGCACAAATAGACAATAAACAGTGGCAAAGGTAAATTGCAGAGTAGAAAGATATTCAGGTAGCAGGCCCAAACAGACAGTCCTTGTATAGTCACAGTCCCAGATCAGTTCCACACAGCAGTGATAGCCGAAACCTGTGTAAATCCACACAACACAGACGCTCCACACCAGAGCTTGGTAGGATGCCCCCTTCCCGGGCAAACGATGTGTTCCACAAGATCCAGTGAAGGGTAGGACCCCTGAGACCGGATTGCGACTAACATACTGAGCTGGCAGGTGTACAAGTCATTTTAAAAACTTCCAATTTCCCACGCTTCTCCATACCATCAGTGGGCTTGCACTCAATCCCTATTGGTGGATTCAAGTCAGGTTTATCCCCCCTCCCAGGTACTGCTGCTGCCCATCTGCTTCTGCCCCCTGCTGGGGTCGGTTCCAGAAAGTCTGGAAGTAGCCAAGATATGCATAGCAGAGTCAACACAAGATACAAAACACAGTCTGATTACATTATGTGGTGGTCACCCCCTGTGGACAACCCTCCTGTTGATAGTAGGGGAATTTGATCACCCCCTGTGGTGATTGTCCTTCAGCTATCCCCCTCATGTAAACAGCAGGAACAATAATCGGCTGATTACATTATGGGCTGATCACCCCCTGTGGTGGCCGGTTCCACAAAGTCTGCTAGAGCCCAGAGGTTTGCAAAGAATTGTAAACCCCCCTGTGGAGATTGCCCCTCAGCTTCCACCCTCCTGTGATAGCAGGAACAAAAGTATGGTAATGGGACATAACCTTTTGGTGACTTATTTCCTGGGTATTTCCTGGCAGACCATATTAGGGCGAGAGCGATCTGATCTGGAACTACACACACATATAGGGAGTATATAGACATATATGGAGAACAAGAGGGTACCGACGGACTAAAATAGTACATTAATTACTACACCTAATAAAATATAGTAATTACAGATTTACAGTGAATCTGATAACCTCACATTCCTTCCCCTACTATTGTAGTCCCGGTACCCAGCTGTTCAGGAACCAATAACAACCTGGAATAGCGGGATGCAGAGCCGAGAATCTGGGGTTTGGATATACCACCTGAGTCCCACAGGGTGACATCATACCAAACCCATCTTGTAAAAGGCGGCTGGTTTGCAGAACCAGCAAGGGCATGATTACAGTCTAAGTCATACATTGGAACTAACAAGGGCTGTAGCAATTCCTCTTCTTCGGATTCTGGGTACCCCCCCTCTGCAACATTGTAACCTACTAATACTTTTGCCTCGGGCACAATGGGGCAGGGACCACTTTCCACCTCCCCCTCTTGCCCAAGGAACAGGGGCCAAACAGCAGGCCAATATAGGGGCTCTGGCCCTGGCACTTCCACCACCCCGTCATGTCCTTCCTCCCCCAAACCCAAACTAGGGGCATGGCACATTTCAGTCCAGCATTTGGTCTCAATGTCCAGGGCTGAGGAGGGACCCTCCATCACAAACAATTCCGCTGGTGGCTGCAGGACAGGCTGTGTCAGCTCTGTCCCCTTAAAAGCCAGATGCTCACCTGCAGCTACTTCTGCGCACACCTCCTTCTCCGCGATAGCCTCCTTCCCCAGCTGAGTATGCTGGGCAGCCCGAAACACGACGTCATCTGTGACTGGTGGGCTGGTGGCCTGGATGTTGTCGGATACTCCTCTAACCACGGCGATCTCTTCTTGGACGCAGTCCTCATAGATCCCCTGGCAGCAGGATAATAGCTCTGCATCTCCCACCTCAGCAAAAGGGAAGCAGTAGTGCAGCTCCTCCCTAGGATGGGGGAGAAGCAATTGCAAACGGTGCCTTTCATCACGCCCCCTGCGACACTGATCTTGCCATGCTGGGGTATCCAGGAGCCCCCGATCAATCGCCTCTTCCTCTGCCACCACGAAGCACTCCTCCAGACACTGCAATTGTTCCCACACACTCAACTGGGCACCGAAATGGAGGATCCAGGCTCGATAATCAGCAAATGCATTTGTAGGATCTCCCTGATCGTGAAGGATCTGCTGAAGGATTTCCCCGCGAGTGCAGGATTGGATGGGTATACCTCGCAGCTGACCTTCTGCTATCAGCTCCTCCATACTCATTTCTTCAAGGGCAGTTAGGGGCCCCCCTGACAACGACCCTTCTCTTGCGGTAACAATTAATTCTGTGGCAGACCCCTCGGTTGTCTGCCCAGATTGCAGTAGCCCCCTTCTAGACCTTTCCTCTGGTTCTATCTGGGGCATCAATATATTCTGGACTTGTCCTTCAGCCTCAGAATATTGTCCTCTTTGTAGCATCTGGGTAACTGTAGCAATCACTTCCTCTGTAAATTCTACAAACTCTGGCTCTCCTAGCAGATTCCAAGAAGTGGCCTCACCTTTACAGTGCAGGAATGCATCCCCCAGGTAACACACTTTGTCCTGTATGCTGGATACTCTCCACCCGCTGACCATCTGCTGAGCGTCTTCCCAGTACTTCCAGATATACTGCATTTTCCTGACAATAAATAACAGATCCGGCTTCCCAGCCTGCCGATACACTGAAGAACCTCCATCCCTGAGCTCCTCTGCTACAGGGGTCTTGAGGCATCGATTTTCTTTCCTTGGAAACATTTTCCCTTTCACAGGACTGACACCTGCTCACTTGCTGAACATCACCTTATTGCATTTTCCGTTTCCTTACATATGGTCTGATCCTCTGTTCTCTGTGCTTTCTGTGCTCGATGGTTGGTGTCTGAATGATCCCACTGTCGCTGCCGCCAAATGTGAGGGTACGAGTTCCTCAATCACTCAGACACCGAGCAGATGAAACCAGACGAATGGTTTATTTTCCACAGCACGCACAAATAGACAATAAACAGTGGCAAAGGTAAATTGCAGAGTAGAAAGATATTCAGGTAGCAGGCCCAAACAGACAGTCCTTGTATAGTCACAGTCCCAGATCAGTTCCACACAGCAGTGATAGCCGAAACCTGTGTAAATCCACACAACACAGACGCTCCACACCAGAGCTTGGTAGGATGCCCCCTTCCCGGGCAAACGATGTGTTCCACAAGATCCAGTGAAGGGTAGGACCCCTGAGACCGGATTGCGACTAACATACTGAGCTGGCAGGTGTACAAGTCATTTTAAAAACTTCCAATTTCCCACGCTTCTCCATACCATCAGTGGGCTTGCACTCAATCCCTATTGGTGGATTCAAGTCAGGTTTATCCCCCCTCCCAGGTACTGCTGCTGCCCATCTGCTTCTGCCCCCTGCTGGGGTCGGTTCCAGAAAGTCTGGAAGTAGCCAAGATATGCATAGCAGAGTCAACACAAGATACAAAACACAGTCTGATTACATTATGTGGTGGTCACCCCCTGTGGACAACCCTCCTGTTGATAGTAGGGGAATTTGATCACCCCCTGTGGTGATTGTCCTTCAGCTATCCCCCTCATGTAAACAGCAGGAACAATAATCGGCTGATTACATTATGGGCTGATCACCCCCTGTGGTGGCCGGTTCCACAAAGTCTGCTAGAGCCCAGAGGTTTGCAAAGAATTGTAAACCCCCCTGTGGAGATTGCCCCTCAGCTTCCACCCTCCTGTGATAGCAGGAACAAAAGTATGGTAATGGGACATAACCTTTTGGTGACTTATTTCCTGGGTATTTCCTGGCAGACCATATTAGGGCGAGAGCGATCTGATCTGGAACTACACACACATATAGGGAGTATATAGACATATATGGAGAACAAGAGGGTACCGACGGACTAAAATAGTACATTAATTACTACACCTAATAAAATATAGTAATTACAGATTTACAGTGAATCTGATAACCTCACACCTCTCACCACCCCATAACACTACACCAACAACGCCTCTTATAACACACCTCTCCTCCCTTAATCATTTCATCTAACACTATATTGTGTGGGTTTAGACAAACACATGCATGCCTCCAATACTTACTACTACACACACACACACACACACATGCATGCCTCCAATACTCACTTCTACACACACACACACACACACACATCCATGCCTCCAGTACTCACAACTACACACACACACACCCATGCCTCCAATACTCACAACTCTACACACACACACACACACACACCCATCCATGCCTCCAATACTCACACACACGTGTGCACAGACCCATGCCTCACAATACTCACAACTCCATGCCACATGCTTCACACTACTTAACCTATATCTCTATTATCTCCTGCACCCTACACCACTCACAAAACACACAACCTCACCTTTTACACTCACATCTGCAATACACATGCACCTCACACTACTTCACCTAACACATCCACACATCTATTTACACTCTCCATAACCTGCTGCCAACAAACGTCACTCTACACCACCATATGTAAGTACCTCTCACCACCCCATAACACTACACCAACAACGCCTCTTATAACACACCTCTCCTCCCTTAAACATTTCATCTCACACTAAATTGTGGGGGTTTAGACACACACACACACACACACATGCATGCATGCCTCCAATACTCAATACTACACACACACACACACACACACGCATGCCTCCAATACTCACTACTACACACACATCCATGCCTCCAATACACACACACACCTATCCATGCCTCCAATACTCACACCCACACACACACGCACACCGACCCATGCCTCCCAATACTCACAACTCCATGACACAAGCTTCACACTACTTACCCTATGTCTCTATTATCTCCTGCACCCTACACCACTCACAAAACACACAACCTCACCTTTTACACTCACATCTGCAATACACATGCACCTCACACTACTTCACCTAACACATCCACACATCTATTTACACTCTCCATAACCTGCTGCCAACAAACGTCACTCTACACCACCATATGTAAGTACCTCTCACCACCCCATAACACTACACCAACAACGCCTCTTATAACACACCTCTCCTCCCTTAAACATTTCATCTAACACTATATTGTGTGGGTTTAGACAAACACATGCATGCCTCCAATACTTACTACTACACACACACACATGCATGCCTCCAATACTCACTGCTACACACACACACACATCCATGCCTCCAGTACTCACAACTACACACGCACACCCATGCCTCCAATACTCACAACTCTACACACGCACACCCATGCCTCCAATACTCACAACTCTACACACACACACACACACACACACACACCCATCCATGCCTCCAATACTCACACACACGTGTGCACAGACCCATGCCTCACAATACTCACAACTCCATGCCACATGCTTCACACTACTTAACCTATATCTCTATTATCTCCTGCACCCTACACCACTCACAAAACACACAACCTCACATTTTACACTCACATCTGCAATACACATGCACCTCACACTACTTCACCTAACACATCCACACATCTATTTACACTCTCCATAACCTGCTGCCACCAAACGACAATCTCCACCACCATATGTAAGTACCACCCACCACCCCATACCACTACACCACCAACGCCTTTTCTAACACAGCTCTCCTCCCTTAAACATGTAATCAAACACTATATTGTGGGGGTTTAAACACACACACACACACTACACACACACACACACACACGCATGCATGCATGCCTCCAATACTCAAAACTACACAAACACACACACACACGCATGCCTCCAATACTCACTACTACACACACATCCATGCCTCCAATACACACACACACCTAACACCTATCCATGCCTCCAATACTCACACAACGCGCGCACCGACCCATGCCTCACAATACTCACAACTCCATGCCACAGGCTTCACACTACTTACCCTATGTCTCTATTATCTCCTGCACCCTACACCACTCACAAAACACACAACCTCACCTTTTACACTCACATCTGCAAAACACATGCACCTCACACTACTTCACCTAACACATCCACACATCTATTTACACTCTCCATAACCTGCTGCCAACAAACGTCACTCTACACCACCATATGTAAGTACCTCTCACCACCCCATAACACTACACCAACAACGCCTCTTATAACACACCTCTCCTCCCTTAATCATTTCATCTAACACTATATTGTGTGGGTTTAGACAAACACATGCATGCCTCCAATACTTACTACTACACACACACACACACACACACACACACACATGCATGCCTCCAATACTCACTTCTACACACACACACACACACACACACACACATCCATGCCTCCAGTACTCACAACTACACACACACACCCATGCCTCCAATACTCACAACTCTACACACACACACACCCATCCATGCCTCCAATACTCACACACACGTGTGCACAGACCCATGCCTCACAATACTCACAACTCCATGCCACATGCTTCACACTACTTAACCTATATCTCTATTATCTCCTGCACCCTACACCACTCACAAAACACACAACCTCACCTTTTACACTCACATCTGCAATACACATGCACCTCACACTACTTCACCTAACACATCCACACATCTATTTACACTCTCCATAACCTGCTGCCAACAAACGTCACTCTACACCACCATATGTAAGTACCTCTCACCACCCCATAACACTACACCAACAACGCCTCTTATAACACACCTCTCCTCCCTTAAACATTTCATCTCACACTAAATTGTGGGGGTTTAGACACACACACACACACACACACATGCATGCCTCCAATACTCAATACTACACACACACACACACACACACACACACACACACGCATGCCTCCAATACTCACTACTACACACACATCCATGCCTCCAATACACACACACCTATCCATGCCTCCAATACTCACACCCACACACACACGCACACCGACCCATGCCTCCCAATACTCACAACTCCATGACACAAGCTTCACACTACTTACCCTATGTCTCTATTATCTCCTGCACCCTACACCACTCACAAAACACACAACCTCACCTTTTACACTCACATCTGCAATACACATGCACCTCACACTACTTCACCTAACACATCCACACATCTATTTACACTCTCCATAACCTGCTGCCAACAAACGTCACTCTACACCACCATATGTAAGTACCTCTCACCACCCCATAACACTACACCAACAACGCCTCTTATAACACACCTCTCCTCCCTTAAACATTTCATCTAACACTATATTGTGTGGGTTTAGACAAACACATGCATGCCTCCAATACTTACTACTACACACACACACATGCATGCCTCCAATACTCACTGCTACACACACACACACATCCATGCCTCCAGTACTCACAACTACACACGCACACCCATGCCTCCAATACTCACAACTCTACACACACCTACACACGCACACCCATGCCTCCAATACTCACAACTCTACACACACACACACACACACCCATCCATGCCTCCAATACTCACACACACGTGTGCACAGACCCATGCCTCACAATACTCACAACTCCATGCCACATGCTTCACACTACTTAACCTATATCTCTATTATCTCCTGCACCCTACACCACTCACAAAACACACAACCTCACATTTTACACTCACATCTGCAATACACATGCACCTCACACTACTTCACCTAACACATCCACACATCTATTTACACTCTCCATAACCTGCTGCCAACAAACGTCACTCTACACCACCATATGTAAGTACCTCTCACCACCCCATAACACTACACCAACAACGCCTCTTATAACACACCTCTCCTCCCTTAAACATTTCATCTCACACTAAATTGTGGGGGTTTAGACACACACACACACACACACACACACACACACATGCATGCCTCCAATACTCAATACTACACACACACACACACACACACACACACACACGCATGCCTCCAATACTCACTACTACACACACATCCATGCCTCCAATACACACACACACCTAACACCTATCCATGCCTCCAATACTCACACAACGCGCGCACCGACCCATGCCTCACAACACTCACAACTCCATGCCACAGGCTTCACACTACTTACCCTATGTCTCTATTATCTCCTGCACCCTACACCACTCACAAAACACACAACCTCACATTTTACACTCACATCTGCAATACACATGCACCTCACACTACTTCACCTAACACATCCACACATCTATTTACACTCTCCATAACCTGCTGCCAACAAACGTCACTCTACACCACCATATGTACCTACCACCCACCACCCCATAACACTACACCAACAACGCCTCTTCTAACACAGCTCGCCTCCCTTAAACATGTAATCTCACACTATATTGTGAGGGTTTAGACACACACATGCATGCCTCCAATACTCACAACTCTACACACACACACACATGCATGCCTCCAATACTCACAACTCTACACACACACACCTCCAATACTCCCAACATCACACACACACACACACACCCATCCATGCTTCTAATACACCCAACTACATACTACAGACTTCACACTACTTACCCTATATCTCTATTAAATCTTTCACCCCACACACATCCTCACATCTATTTACACTGTACAGGACCTTTTCCCACATACTTCACTCTCCCCGACCATATGTAAGTACCACCAACCAACCCTTTACACTACACCACCAACACCTCTCGAAACACACCTCTACTCCCTTAAACATTTCATCTCACACTATATATTTAATTGATTTCTTAACAATTTATTTTATAGCGGACACATATTCCACTGCGCTTTGAACATTCACATCAGTCCCTGCCCCAGTGGAGCTTGCTATCTATATTCCCTAACACATATACACGCACACACACATTGTAGGGTGATTTTGTTGTGAGCCAATTAGGCTGCCAGTAAATTTTACACTTTGCGGGAGGAAAACAGAGTACCCAGACAAAATACACGCAAGTACGGCAATTGTTGTGCTGCTGCAACTACCACTCAGGAAAGGCCCTGTCCAACACACATCCGGCTCTAGCCTGCTTTGCACACTACATAAAAATATAAGTTTAGCCCCCCTACTACAAACATCACACTCCTCCACGCACACACTACTCTACTGCAGCAACCATGCAACCACTACACCACAAACTACATTAGTCCTATCCTACACCCCACACAAACTACCAAACCATTGCTATCCTATAGCCCATGCCTGTGCACACTACTACCTTTACCCTGCACCCCACACTCCATACATTACACTACCATCCTTACCTTACAACACCCTCCCCACACTCTCTAATTTACTGCTGTGCCCCTGCATCCCACTCACTACACTTCCACTGCTAATTTACAATCACTGCGCTAATGCCACTACAGTGCTCACCACACGCTAAACCATGCCAGTTACCCTCCCTAACACGACTACACTACACCCCACTCCCCGCACACAGTACACTACAGTAGCAATCCTACCTTACACACACTACACTTCCAATGCTACACTGCACCCCACACTACACTTGCTACCCTACCATACACACACTACACTACTACTGCTACACTGAACCCCACTCACTACACTATAGTCGTTACCCTACCTTACACACAATATGCTACCACAGCACATCACTCACCCCACACACTACAATACATCCACAACCCTACCTTACACATAATATGCTAACAACGCCCACCACTCCCCCCTACCCTGCACACATTCCAATGCCCACCACCCTTACCAGCACACAGTACTATGTCACTCTACCAAGCACACATTTACATTGCATCCGCCAACACACATTACAATAACCACCCACAAGCACACATCAACATCCCTCCCACCACGCATCATATACCTAACTGTGCTCATGTGGCTAGCTATAAGGCTACCTCCTCTCTCCATGCCTTTAGCCTCTTCCAGTATGTGCACCATCATGAGTAGTGCAGGCATCCGTAGGACTGACTGCCAGCCGCCCTAATGCTGCTATGTCTCCATGCCTTTAACCTCCTCCAGTAAGTGCACATGTGCACCATCATTAGTAGTGGAGTATTGGTACCAGTGGATGCCAGCTGCCCTAATGCTGCTATGTCTCCATGCCTTTAGCCTCCTCCAGTAAGTGCACATGTGCACCATAATGAGTAGTGGAGTATTGGTACCAGTGGATGCCAGCTGCCCGAATGCTGCTATGTCTCCATGCCTTTAGCCTCCTCCAGTAAGTGCACATGTGCACCATAATGAGTAGTGGAGTATTGGTACCAGTGGATGCCAGCCGCCCTAATGCTGATATGGGTGAGAAGAGATAAGTGAGTTGCAATGCAGAGCAGACACTGCTCTCTATACTCAGTGAAAACAAAAGGGGGTACTATGCTACTGATCACTGACAAAACCAGCAGTAACAACAGGAAGAAGGAGCATAACACATTCCATACTGCCAGCGCCAATGTCTGTTACACAGTGTGACAGCCACAGGCAGTTACTGCTGCCACTACCTCCTGAAATACAGATCACCACCTCTCTTCTCTGCTACCTCTCCCACACTATCACACACAAGCTGTATGTTACTGTGCTGTTTGAACTCAGAGCAGAGACATGAGCTGTGGATGGAAATCAATAGCCGGAGCCCTAACCCCTCACTTACAAACTCCACAAAGGACCATAGCATAAACTGTGCGCTGACACGCATACACAACAGCTCTGCCACTACTAATTTGGATTAGCTCTATAGATTGTACGCTTGCAGCAGGGCCCTTCTCCCTCCACGTCTCCTCCCTGTTTGTTTTATCACTGTCTACTATTGTAAATAACACAATGACTTTTTAAGGGAAGAAACACATCACTATGGACTCCCAAAAACAGCCTCTATTACAAAAAAAACAACAAAATGCACAACGCCAAGCAAGATGGTTAGCTAAGCAAAGCCAAGAGTCCAGACAAAAGATTGAAGCTGCTAACGCTCTAACAATGAAAAGAAAACGCACACAACAAACATTGAAGCAAAGTCAAGAGGCGGAAATCATCAATGCAGAAGCGCAGCAATGCAAAGACCAACGCCTAACAGATGAAATAGCCTCCATTGAAAAACAAGTGCATCCAAAGTGTCAGCCATGTACACTTACTGAACAAACAACACTACAACAGCAACTACCTCCAGTTATCAATGTACAATGTCACCAAGATTTACTTCAATCACAAAATCTACAACTTTCTCAACCCAACCAACATTTACCAACACATATTCCAAAACGGACATGCTATCTAAATACATCAACAACAACTACTACCAAAACAAAAAATGCAGAACGCCAAGCAAGATGGTTATCTAGGCAAAGCCAAGAGTCGCGAAACAAAATTAGAGCTGCTAATGCTCTTTCAATGAAACTAAAACGCACACAAAAAACATTGGAAAAAAGTCAAGTGGCAAAAATCGTCACTGCACAAGCACAGCAACCCATACTCCAACGGCAAACCAAGGAAAAAAAACCCATTGAACAAATGGTGCATCCAAAGTGTCAGCCACATACACTTACTCCACAAACAACGCTACAACAGCAACTACCTCCAACTATCAGTGTACAATGTCACCAAGATTTTCTTCCAACACTACATCTCCCAGTTTCCAAACCTAACCCAGATTTACAACAAAATATTCAACAACTTGCATGCGAACTAAACACATCACCAACAACAACTACCAAAACAAAAAAAGCAGAATACAAAGCAAGATGGTTATCTAAGCAAAGCCAAGAGTCGCGAAACAAAATTAGAGCTGCTAATGCTCTTTCAAAGAGACGAAAACGCACACAAAAAACATTAGATGAAAGTCAAGTGCCTGAAATAGTCAATCCACAAGCGCAGCAACCCATACTCCAACGGCAAGCCGAGGAAACTAACACTATTGAACAAACGGTCCATCCACAGTGTCAGCCTCACACAATTACTCAACAAACTACGCTACAACAGCAACTGCCACAGATTATCATTGTACAATGTCAACAACATTTACTTCCAACAGAACATCTACCAATTTCAATACCAAACCAAGATTTAACACCAATTAATCTTCAACTTGCATACGATCTAAATACATCACCAACAACTACTACAAAAACAAAAAATGCAGAAAGGCAAGCCAGATGGTTATCTAGGCAAAGCCAAGAGTCGCTAAACAAAATTAGAGATGCTAAGGCTCTTTCAAAAAAACTTAAACGCACCAAAAATGCTTCTCAACTACTTCAAATGCCTCCAAACGTTAATGCACAAGCGCAACAACCCAGAGACCAAGGTATACATAAAGAAACAAATCTACTTCAAAAGGCCGTGAATTCAAAATGTCACCAACATACAATTACTCCACAAACATCGTGTCAACAGCAACTACCTCAAATTAACAATGCACTATGTCCTCAACATTTACTTACTACAACACCCACAAATTTACATATGTTTCCTGAACAACAAGTGACACCACATACTTGCGGACCATTTAACATTATGTGCCAGTTTTGTGGATCTTTGAATTTTATAGCTGAGCGACCATCTGATGGTAAATTTACTCACTGTTGCCAAAAAGGAAAAGTTAAATTACCAAAGCCACAAGACATTCATGGACTTGAATTACACTATCCAGACTTTTTAACCAACCTACTATCCAACCCACTTTGCCCGGATTACCTTCATTTCAAAGACAAAATTCGATCGTACAATAGTGCTCTTTCATTTGCATCTATGGGAGCCAACATTGTTCCTTTGCCAGGTAACGGACCATATGTTTTTAAAGTCCAAGGCCAAACATATCATCGTACTTCACACCTACAACCCATCAATAATGAATCTCCAAAGTTTGCTCAACTATACGTTCTTGGCAGCACACAAGCAGCCAACGTTCGCGAACTTCATGCAGCCAATCAGGATTGTCGCCACAATATCATGGACCAAATTGATCGATTCTTTCGACAACACAATCGACTTGCCCAAAGCTATCACCTAATGCGGCAAGTTGAAAATCAACAAATGATAATTGCCGCTGAAAAAGGAGAAACCATTCCAGTCATAAGCATGGCGCTAAAACGTGATCGACAATCAGATTCAAGACGATACAACACACCAACATCCAACGAAGTAGCTATGATCTTTGTCAATGAAGATGGTGAGCCACCATTCAAACGAGACATCCGCATATATCCCAAAAACCCAGACAATCCAAACCAACCATTTATCCATTTAAATATTTTAAGCCCAAACATGGATCCAATGACATATGCACTTCTTTTCCCCTATGGTGAACCGGGATGGCAACCAAATTGGCAATGTCAGTCATACAATACAGCTAAACTTAATCCAGTTAACAAAAATGTTTCCATGTTACAGTACAAGGCCGCCTTAACAGCAATTCGTCACGAATTCAGCCCCATCATGTCTGCTGGCAAATTAACTCAACAGTGGTTAGTCGATTCATACCTTCAAGTTGAAGCCAATCGATTAAATTACATTCGTCTTAATCAAAAACGTTTACGAGCTGAACAGTATCAGGGACTTGCAGATCACCTTGCAAACATGGCTGATAATTGTAACATGCAACCTGGTGTGCCTGTTATTTTGCCCTCAACTTTTGAAGGATCACCAAGACACATGCGAGAGCGTTGCTGTGACGCAATGTCTATTTTTTCTAAGTGGGGAGCTCCAGATGTTTTTGTTACCTTCACTGCTAATCCAACTTGGACGGAAATAAAAGACAACTTACGACCCGGAGAACAGACTTCAGATCGACCAGACTTGGTAGCACGTGTTTTTCAAATTAAGCTACATTCTCTCATCAATGATATAACAAAGCATGCTGTGTTTGGCCAGGCCAAAGCTTTTGTATATACCATTGAATTCCAAAAAAGGGGACTACCACATGCACACATACTTCTTACACTGCGACCAGAGGACAAAATTAACACAGTCTACAAAATCAATCAGTTAGTGTCTGCCGAAATTCCATCAAAAGACAATCCTGTCTTACGCAACATTATCACACGATGTATGCTACATGGTCCATGCGGCACACAATATCCACGTGCACCCTGCATGAAAGATGGAAAATGTTCGAAGCTTTTTCCCAAGCCATTCATTACTGAAACCACTTTAAACAGTAATGCCTATCCTCTTTACCAACGTCGACCTGGCGAACAAGTACAAGTTAGAGGTTTCCTTATGTCAAACCAAAATGTCGTACCCTACAATCCGTACTTATCACTCAAATACAATGCTCACATCAACGTGGAAGTATGCACATCACTCACAGCTATTAAGTACATATACAAATACATATTTAAAGGTTTTGATTGTGCTAATGTGGCCATTACACCAAATGGCGAAGCAGAACTTCACTACAATGAAATAACTAATTTTATTGACTGTCGCTATGTAAGCCCACCAGAAGCTATTTGGCGACTACGAGAATCATTAATGCATGATCGCTCTCACACAGTCATCAGACTTCCAATACATCTCCCCAACCAGCAAACAATCATATTTGAACCAGGTCAAGAAAAAAAAGCTCTTTGTGCTGCACAATCTACACAAACCAAACTTGAAGCATGGTTTTACCTCAATGCAAATACACCCAATGCACAGCAATGGCTGTACTCTGAAATCCCACATTACTACGTTTTCACACATGGCAATTGGCAACCCAGAAAACGCGGTGGAGACAAAATTGTTGCACGCATGTTTACCGTTAGTATAAAAAATGAAGAGCGCTTTTACCTTCGCATGTTACTGCTACATGTTCCTGGGGCTATCAGTTTCCAAGCATTGAAAACTGTCAATGGTGTTGTTTGTGAAACCTTTAAAGCTGCTGCTTTAGCACATGGACTTCTTGCATCAGATAACGAATGGCATAACTCTTTAACAGATGCAGCCACATACATTATGCCAAAACAGTTACGAGAAATGTTCGCCTACATATGTTGCTTTTGTCAGCCTGCTGAACCACTTAGGTTGTGGGAAGATCACCTTATTCAGTTCACTCTTGACTTTCAACACAATACTACCCAACACATAGCCCAAAGCAAAGCACTCCACCACATTAACTCCATTTTACAACAACATGGATTGTCATGTGCACTGCTTGGCTTGCCAATTCCCACCGGAAATGCACCACAAGAACAAGCATATAATGTCCTTGAAGAACAAATTTTAGCAAATCACAACATTGCAATGCTTAACAATCAGCAGTTAGCTGCTTTCAACACCATAGTCATGGCAGTACAAAATGAATACACTCACAACCATTGCTTTTATGTTGATGGGCCAGGAGGTTCCGGCAAAACATTCCTGTACACTACGCTCATTGCATATATACGAGGTCAAGGTAACATTATATTACCGTTTGCTACCACAGGAATTGCAGCTACTTTACTCAAAGGTGGACGCACTGTTCACAGTGGATTTAAGCTACCTGTCCCACTACTTGATACATCCGTTTCTTGCATGAGACTAACGTCCCCAGAAGCAGAACTATTACGGCAAGCTGTTGTCATTCTCATTGATGAAATAACTATGCTTCCCAAACATGGTCTTCGATGCATTGACAAACTTCTACAGGAAATTATGAACAATAACAAACCATTTGGAAACAAAATTATTGTATTAGGAGGTGATTTTAGACAGACACTTCCTGTTGTGCCAAGAGGAACACAAACGGATATCATGGAATGCTGCATAAAAGCCAGTCACCTATGGCAACATTTCAGGCATCTAACTCTCACTACAAACATGCGCAGTGAAGGACAACTAGAACATAATACATGGCTTTTACAAGTTGGAATGGGAACTGTACCACCAATACCAGAAATATCACTAACAAATATCATTGAAATCCCACAACATATGCTAACTACAGACAATCTCATTAGTACCATTTTTAACAATGTACAAACTATGTCAGTCGAAGAACTTTCCAAAAGAGTAATTCTTGCTCCAACAAATGCCCACACACTTGAAATGAATCGCAACATTATTGGATTAATACCTGGAATTCCACAAATTTATTACAGCGCTGACTCTGTCGTAAGTGAAGACCCCAACGACACTTTAAACTTCCCCCTGGAATTTCTACATGAGCAAACTCCTTCTGGAATGCCTCCACATATCCTACTGTTAAAAAAGGGAGTTATTGTCATGCTACTTCGCAACCTTAACCCCAAAAAAGGATTGTGTAATGGGACACGATTAATTATTGAAAACTTAGGAACTCACTTCATAACTACAAAAATTATATCCGATTGCAACAAAGGTGACATTGTCTTTATTCCTCGCATTGATTTGGCTCCAACAGATACCACATTGCCATTTATCCTCAAACGACGCCAATTTCCAATCATTCCAGCCTATGCAATCACTATTAACAAATCCCAAGGACAAACATTCAATCACGTTGGAATTCATCTGCAAACTTCAGTCTTCTCACATGGACAACTTTACGTGGCTTTATCAAGATCAAGACAACCAAATCAAGTTAAAGTCCACATTACCCCAAATGATGAACAAGGACAACTCCTTTCTAACAATAGACAATTTACCAAAAATGTGGTTTTCCAAGAAGTTTTCCAAATGTAACCTGTCGAAGTACTACAAAATGTAAGTTTATTAACCTTATTTATATAACAGCTCTTTCCTAAATTTAGACAATGTTTACAAGCAAAGCTTCACACAACACAACCTGTTCGCAAACTCTTTATACAAAATAATTCTATTCAAATACATATATCCAACAACTACATAAGGTAAAATTTCAGAAAACAAAAATTCTTCATAACACTATCACATACTACACCCCCTTTGCAATTCTAAGCACTTTCATTTAAAAACAATTAGGCTCTCACTCAAATGCACTTCACGCACATTATTCAGACACAATTACACTACATCTCACACTCACATATTTCTACTTCTAATGGGGCGAAGCCCCTCACGACGGTGTGAAGAGCGCCCGGAGGGCGCGATGAATCACCTAGTGTAACTATATCTATTATAGAGGTAAAGCTGGCAATGTTTGAAACCTAGATTAAAATATGGACCAGGCGGGAGATATGGGGGGCAGGGAGGAGTGGGGGGATGGGCAATCTACCAATGGTTACAACTTAAATGTTGTATGTGTTCTTGTTTAGTCCTGTTGTTACTTTACTGCCGTATCACTTGTTCATAATTATTTATATATATGTGAAACGTGTAAAGCTATATGTATGTCTGCAAAATTTTAAAAATCAAATAAAAAAGAATTTCAAAGGAATCAGATGGCCCGCACCACCTGCTAGCGCTGTGGCCCACCTACGGATCAAGTGGCCCGTGCCACCTGCTAGAGCTCTGGCCCACCTAGGGATCAAGTCGCTCCTGCCACCTGCTAGCGCTAGGGATCAAGTGGCCTGTGCCACCTGCTCGAACTCTTGCCCACCTAGGGATCAAGTGGCCCATGCCACCTGCTAGCGCTCTGGCCCGCCTAGGGATCAGGTGCCCAGCACCACCTGCTAGCACTCTGGCCCGCCTAGGGATCAAGTGGCCCGTGCCACATGCTAGCACTCTCGCACACCTAGGGATCAGGTGGCCCGCACCACCTGCTAGCGCTGTGGCCCACCTAGGGATCAAGTGGCCCATGCCACCTGCTAGAGCTCTGGCCCGCCTAGGGATCAATTCGCTTGTGCCACCTGCTAGTGCTAGGGATCAAGTGGCCTGTGTCACCTGCTAGCACTCTCGCCCACCTAGGGATCAAGTGGAACATGCCACCTGCTAGCGCTATGGCCCGCCTAGGGATCAGGTGCCCCTCACCACCTGCTAGCGCTCTGGCCCACCTAGGGATCAAGTGGCCCGTGCCACCTGCTAGAGCTCTGGCCCGCCTAGGGATCAATTCGCTCGTGCCACCTGCTAGTGATCTAGTGGCCTTTGTCACCTGCTAGCACTCTCGCCCACCTAGGGATCAAGTGGCCCATGCCACCTGCTAGCGCTATGGCCCGCCTAGGGATCAGGTGCCCCTCACCACCTGCTAGCGCTCTGGCCCACCTAAGGATCAAGTGGCCCGTGCCACCTGCTAGCACTCCCGCACACCTAGGAATCAGATGGCCCGCACCACCTGCTAGCGCTGTGGCCCACCTACGGATCAAGTGGCCCGTGCCACCTGCTAGAGCTCTGGCCCTGAAGGGTTAAATTTAGAACCCATGTAGCATATGAGAATTTGCACGTAAAACTGCCCTCACTATGGTTACGCTACAAGGCCATACTGTAAGCCTGAGCGTGTCTTATCTAAGTTTCTCCCAACCCTCCCCCTCTTGGAATTGCTATGCAGTGTGTTCATGTCTAAACTCCTCTATAATCAAAAACCCCCCTTGTTACTCATTTTCTTTGTGTATGATATTTTGTATGCCCCCCCCTGTTGAATTTGCCCTGCAACCTAACAGACCAATCAGAATGTAATATGCACTTGTATACACCCATGTATCATGTCTTTTTAACCTACTGTTAAACTCTTAATAAACCAGAGTGTTTTCTTAACTCGCCACCGTGTGTTTGGTGTGTAGTTTTAAGGAAGCATTCTCACTGGTACCTAAGGGGCCACCAGGTCGAGGGGCTACACATTTATCCTTACAATTTGGGGGCTTCGTCTGGGATTCAGCCGGTCGTCCCCTCCACGGGATTGCGGCCACCTGCTGAATTTGAGAATCTGAACTCACTCCGTGTTCCGGGAACACGTGACAAGGTAATATTTAAGTCCGGGACTTAATATTACGTAATTGTATGTAAGGAAATTTATGACGTCATAAAATGTATCAGGGATACAAGGACCTGGGGTCCACATAAAGGTAATTCAAGTCCGGGACTTGAGATTACGAAACAGGTATCCGGGATACCGCAATTGAACCAGGGGTTCACAGAGAAAGCCTCCTCGATCTGATCGCCTAAATATATGTATGTACATGTTTGTCTGTTAATGTTGCAAACTGTGTATTTGTTTAAACACTCAGTAGACGGATGGTAAGTGCACGTACGCTGAAGTGTTCTGTCTGTCTTATATACAATTGTACTGCATATTTTTGTATTAGGGATACTCAGTGAACGGGTGGTGAGTGTACGGCCACTGAGTGTCATTTGTTGTGTAGAGCGATTCTAAGTAGATTTGCAAAGTGATTTGGCTACTGAATGTCATTTTGTTTAAAGTAATTTTAAGTACAATTGCGACTTGACTTGTGACAGATATTATTGTGACTATATTGACTGACATACTGTTATATTATGGGATTATATTAGAGTAAAGAAACAGAATATTCCCCGCTTTTACCAGGAGAGACATGTAAAGAATATGTTGCCCGTGTCTCCCCCACAAGTTACTATTTCATTAACCCTTGAGTAGACAATTTAGCGGGATAGATAGGATAATTAAAAATTGTCCCAAAACAATAATAACACCAATAGGATGTATAATATATTTAAAGAAAGCATGCAAAGGACGCAGCTTTACCCAAGGAGATATGAGACTCATTGTTGATGATATAATTGACCATTACAATAAATGAGACTGGGAAAAAGTTCCACTTATCAGTGTACCCTCAGTCACACAAACAACTGTAGGTTACCCACTTAATACACAAGAAGGCATAGATGCTATGTGGGATCAACTTGCTGCACATATGAATGAAGTGTTTAAAGCACGCTCATCTCTCCCCATAGCTGTAAGTTGTAAACAGAAAGTGTCAGAAACAGTGACAAATTTCTGGAACAGATTCAAGAAGTGCTGGACCGAGGAAGCAGGTCTGCCGCTTCTGCATAATGATAATTTACTTGTTTCTACTTTCATTAATAATCTGCTGCCGATATATATATATATCCTCGCTGTGAAGCAGAGTGTTTCAACTTGAACCTCTGATACAGTGAAGGATTTTAAAAAAACATTTGTATAAAAAAAAGAAGCAGCAGGTTGTTTTGAAGTTAAAAGAAACACTGTCACACCATCACATACCCCGTTCACACGCTTCCAAAATCAAAACAATCCTAGGAGACAGAATAAACCATTCCGTTCTCCTAGAGACAGACTACCTCAGAGGGCTCCTGCGGGACCCCCACCCAACAGGCAGACAAGCTGCTATAACTGTGAAAGGGATAGCCATTGGGCTAGAGACTGTCCGTTCCCTTCAAACAAACCCCGACAGGTCAGTAACCCCATGCAGCCCAGCCAACCCAGACCTAGAGAAAACCCCAGATTTCAGATTGACTGGCAGGGACTGACCTTAAAGGGCCATGACATAGGAAAACATGAATTTACTGTAATATTTGACTGCCTAATGAATTTGCTAGGCAGAGATCTTCTCTCTGTGCTAGAAATCACAATTAGTCCATCAGAAGCAGGAAAGGGAATTGATGTTTCATCACCACACTTGTTTAATGACCGACAGTTCTGACCCAAACACAGAATTAGACACTGTAAATCCTCAGACATGGTCAACAGGACCTCAGAGCAATAAACCAATTAATTGTTCCCATTGCACCTGATGTACACTCACTCATCTCAGCCATCCCTGTAGATGCCGCCTACTTCTCAGTAACTGATTTGAAAAAAATATATTTTTTAGCATACCTGTGGACACCCAGACACAACTGTTATTTGCATTTTCTTTTGAGGCCAGCAGTTAACATGATGCAGGCTGCCACAGGAGTATATTGACTCCCCTGTTGTGTACAGCATCGTGCTCCAAGCCACATTAACCCCCTGGCACCCCCCCTATGGTTCAGTCCTGCTACAGTATGCAGATGATCTGCTTATCTGTAGTTCAACAAAGGAGGCATGCCGAGAGGATGGTATATCACTGTTAAACTGGCTCTGTGAATGTGGGCACAAAGTGTCAAAAAGCAAAAATGCAATGGTGCAAAAAGAATGTTGATTATTTAGGTTTTGTCTTGACAGAAGGGGAAAGGAAAGTCAGCCCACAACGCATTCAGTCTGTACTGGGTCTGGTCCGCCCAAACACTATTATTGCAGACAGTGGATTTCTGACTGTTCCTACTATGATAACATTTTGAGACAAGCCACACTCAATGACAAACCTAAACAGATACAATGGTCACAAGAAATGTTAAATGCATATGAAAGCCTTAAAAATGTATGTTGATGAAAAGTCCGGCATTGACCCTCCCAAACTATGTACAACCATTTCATTTATATGCAAGGGACAAAATGTAAAACCATGGCGGGTGTGCTGACACAAAAATATGGAGGTAAGCTGCGCCCCGTGGCATTCTTTTCCAAAGTGATGCCGGTGTCGGTCCAAGGTATGCCTGCCTGTCTTTGGGCACTGGCGGCCTGTGCAATGGTAGCTGAGATGGCAACCACACTCATCCTAGGCTCACCCACTGTTCTCCATACCACACATAATGTTGTAGCATTACTTAAAGGGCTACACACACAACATGTCAGCCCAGCGTCTTAGTGGAGATGAGGTCCTGTTGCTAGGAAGCCCCTCACTCACCATTAAGTATGCAAACGCATCCTCAGGCCCCGCACCCATTCTAAATGCACTTTTAGGACTAAAAGGGCCACAGGATGACATTCCTGACGATCATGACTGTTCTGCATCAATAGAGTCAGAAACCTCCCCTAGACTTGACATTTCCCCTGTACCAATACCAGGTTCTGACCATGTATTTGTGGATGGTTCTTGTAATAGACCCAATGACTCGACATATCAGGCAGGCTATGCAGTGGTACGCCTCCCAAATGACATTTTAGAAGCGAGACCCATTCCATATCAATCAGCACAAGCTGCAGAACTCATAGCGCTCACAAGAGCTTGCCAAATGTAGAAAGATAAACCTGATCACTGAACTACAAAACTCAGTATCACAAAAAGACTTGGATGACTGGTTATTTCCAATATTGCAGAAAAATCCTATAACAGGATTGATCTGCAAAGAGGGGAGACCATGCATACCACAATCAAGCGCCCCATTGTTCATTGCTCACTACCATGGGGTAGGACATTATAGCAAAATCACCACAGCTATGCTTTTAAACAAAGATTTTTACATCACAGATGCAAAAACAGTTGCACGCATACTAACACAAGAAATCATCCCTAGATGGGGATGCCCGCTCCAAATAGATAGCGACAAAGGCACTGCCTTTACAGCAAAAAAGTCACACAAGCTTTAGTGAAAGCACTTCAAATAGATTGGAAATTTCACATTCCTTATCATTCTCAAAGTTCAGGGATAGTGGAGAAAAGGAATAGGACTTTAAAGGACAAACTTAGGAAAGCAACAGGAGGAACATTTAATAAATGGAAACAAACCCTCCCCATAGTCCTAGCAGAAATTAGAATGACCCCCCCAACAGACTCTGGGTTATTCACCCTTTGAAATTTTAATAGGAAGACCTTTCCCCACGCCCTGGGCTAAGAAACCATTAGTAGTCCAGGAGGGAGACCTAGAACAGATTAGAGAAGAGTATGTTAGGTCCCTCATCACCAGACTTAGTGAAATTGAACATAGTGTTATTTGTAAAAATCTTTTTAATCCACAGGAATCAACACATCCTTTCCAGGTCGGAGACAAGGACGTTGTGAAGGTTCTCCCCAGGAATAAAGGTCCAGGAGACTTCACCTATGGTCCAGAAACAGAGATCGTAGCGGTAACAAGGACGGCTGTCCTTACAGAAGAGAGTCCAGTGTGGATACACGCATCCAGGGTAAAGAGAATCCCGAGTAACGTCCCGGATAGAGAACAGATCAAGAAAGGGGTGCTAACGGGGGTAGACAACCCTGACCTCCAACAGGACGAGGTACTAATGGGGGCAGACAGCCCTAACCTCCTACATGATGGAGAAGACGACTCACCAGCAGATGAGGTCATTCTAGAATTCTGGACGATGGTGGATAACGTATATTATTCTATTGATTCTTGTTTGCCAGATACCTTTGCACAAAAACTGAAGTTGACATGACTGAAAAGGCAGGCGTATACATTTTCTGGTACAATTTTTTCAGCACCGAGGTAGCCGCCTACCAGATAGACTTTTGCACCATTAACCCCTGTGTCTCCAAACGATGGACATAGGGATGTAATAAGAATGGTCACCCAAATGGTATAGAACAGGCCCTTGTTCAATTAGCAATCTATATATTGATTATTCTTACTATTATTTGTATTGTTGTTTTTTGCATTATACCATGTTGTAGAAAACTTGCTACTAAAGGTATTGAGAATACTCTTATGTATGAATCCATTGCCCCTGCACACGCAAATTCCCCTGAAGGCTACAAGCAATATCTCGCTAAGCACAGAAATAAGGAATTTGGTAAGAAGAATCATATCATCTAAATTCATGATTCTAAGAGGGGATTGAAGGGTTAAATTTAGAACCCATGTAGCATATGAGAATTTGCACGTAAAACTGCCCTCACTATGGTTACGCTACAAGGCCATACTGTAAGCCTGAGCGTGTCTTATCTAAGTTTCTCCCAACCCTCCCCCTCTTGGAATTGCTATGCAGTGTGTTCATGTCTAAACTCCTCTATAATCAAAAACCCCCCTTGTTACTCATTTTCTTTGTGTATGATATTTTGTATGCCCCCCCCTGTTGAATTTGCCCTGCAACCTAACAGACCAATCAGAATGTAATATGCACTTGTATACACCCATGTATCATGTCTTTTTAACCTACTGTTAAACTCTTAATAAACCAGAGTGTTTTCTTAACTCGCCACCGTGTGTTTGGTGTGTAGTTTTAAGGAAGCATTCTCACTGGTACCTAAGGGGCCACCAGGTCGAGGGGCTACACATTTATCCTTACAGGCCCACCTAGGGATCAAGTCGCTCCTGCCACCTGCTAGCGCTAGGGATCAAGTGGCCTGTGTCACCTGCTCGAACTCTTGCCCACCTAGGGATCAAGTGGCCCATGCCACCTGCTAGCGCTATGGCCCGCCTAGGGATCAGGTGCCCAGCACCACCTGCTAGCACTCTGGCCCGCCTAGGGATCAAGTGGCCCGTGCCACATGCTAGCACTCTCGCACACCTAGGGATCAGGTGGCCCGCACCACCTGCTAGCGCTGTGGCCCACCTAGGGATCAAGTGGCCCATGCCACCTGCTAGAGCTCTGGCCCGCCTAGGGATCAATTCGCTTGTGCCACCTGCTAGTGCTAGGGATCAAGTGGCCTGTGTCACCTGCTAGCACTCTCGCCCACCTAGGGATCAAGTGGAACATGCCACCTGCTAGCGCTATGGCCCGCCTAGGGATCAGGTGCCCCTCACCACCTGCTAGCGCTCTGGCCCACCTAGGGATCAAGTGGCCCGCGCCACCTGCTAGCACTCCCGCACACCTAGGGATCAGGTGGCCCGCACCACCTGCTAGCGCTGTGGCCCACCTCGGGATCAAGTGGCTCGCACCACCTGCTAGCACTCTGGCCTGCCTAGGGATCAGGTGCCCCTCGCCACCTGCTAGCGCTCTGGCCCATCTAGGGATCAAGTGGCCCGTGCCACCTGCTAGAGCTCTGGCCCGCCTAGGGATCAATTCGCTTGTGCCACCTGCTAGTGCTAGGGATCTAGTGGCCTGTGTCACCTGCTAGCACTCTCGCCCACCTAGGGATCAAGTGGCCCATGCCACCTGCTAGCGCTATGGCCCGCCTAGGGATCAGGTGCCCCTCACCACCTGCTAGCGCTCTGGCCCACCTAGGGATCAAGTGGCCCGCGCCACCTGCTAGCACTCCCGCACACCTAGGGATCAGGTGGCGCGCACCACCTGCTAGCGCTGTGGCCCACCTAGGGATCAAGTGGCTCGCACCACCTGCTAGCACTCTGGCCTGCCTATGGATCAGGTGCCCATCGCCACCTGCTAGCGCTCTGGCCCATCTAGGGATCAAGTGGCCCGCGCCACATGCTAGCACTCTAGGCCACCTAGGCATCAAGTGGCCCATGCCACCTGCTAGCACTCTGGCCCACCAAGGAATCAGGTGCCCAGCACCACCTGCTAGCACTCTGGCCCGCCTAGGGATCAAGTGGCCCGTGCCACCTGCTAGTACTCTGACCCACCTAGGGATCAAGTGGCCCGCGCCACATGCTAGCACTCTCGCACACCTAGGGATCAATTCGCTCGTGCCACCTGCTAGTGCTACGGATCAAGTGGCCTGTGTTTCCTGCTAGCACTCTCGCCCACCTAGGGATCAAGTGGCCCATGCCACCTGCTAGCGCTATGGCCTGCCTAGGGATCAGGTGCCCCTCACCACCTGCTAGCGCTCTGGCCCACCTAGGGATCAGGTGGCCCGCGCCACCTGCTAGCACTCCCGCACACCTAGGGATCAGGTGGCCCGCACCACCTGCTAGCGCTGTGGCCCACCTAGGGATCGAGTCGCTCCTGCCACCTGCTAGCGCTAGGGATCAAGTGGCCTGTGTCACCTGCTAGCACTCTTGCCCACCTAGGGATCAAGTGGCCCATGCCACCTGCTAGCGCTATGGCCCGCCTAGGGATCAGGTGCCCAGCACCACCTGCTAGCACTCTGGCCCACCTAGAGATCAACTGGCCCGTGCCACCTGCTAGCACTCTGGCCCACCTAGGGATCAAGTGGCCCGCGCCACATGCTAGCACTCTCGCACACCTAGGGATCAGGTGGCCCGCACCACCTGCTAGCGCTGTGGCCCGCCTAGGGATCAAGTGGCCCGTGCCACCTGCTAGCACTCTAGGCCACCTAGGCATCAAGTGGCCCATGCCACCTGCTAGCACTCTGGCCCACCAAGGAATCAGGTGCCCAGCACCACCTGCTAGCACTCTGGCCCGCCTAGGGATCAAGTGGCCCGTGCCACCTGCTAGTACTCTGACCCACCTAGGGATCAAGTGGCCCGCGCCACATGCTAGCACTCTCGCACACCTAGGGATCAGGTGGCCCGCACCACCTGCTAGCGCTGTGGCCCGCCTAGGGATCAAGTGGCCCGTGCCACCTGCTAGAGCTCTGGCCCGCCTAGGGATCAATTCGCTCGTGCCACCTGCTAGTGCTAGGGATCAAGTGGCCTGTGTTTCCTGCTAGCACTCTCGCCCACCTAGGGATCAAGTGGCCCATGCCACCTGCTAGCGCTATGGCCTGCCTAGGGATCAGGTGCCCCTCACCACCTGCTAGCGCTCTGGCCCACCTAGGGATCAGGTGGCCCGCGCCACCTGCTAGCACTCCCGCACACCTAGGGATCAGGTGGCCCGCACCACCTGCTAGCGCTGTGGCCCACCTACGGATCAAGTGGCCCGTGCCACCTGCTAGAGCTCTGGCCCACCTAGGGATCGAGTCGCTCCTGCCACCTGCTAGCGCTAGGGATCAAGTGGCCTGTGTCACCTGCTAGCACTCTTGCCCACCTAGGGATCAAGTGGCCCATGCCACCTGCTAGCGCTATGGCCCGCCTAGGGATCAGGTGCCCAGCACCACCTGCTAGCACTCTGGCCCACCTAGAGATCAACTGGCCCGTGCCACCTGCTAGCACTCTGGCCCACCTAGGGATCAAGTGGCCCGCGCCACATGCTAGCACTCTCGCACACCTAGGGATCAGGTGGCCCGCACCACCTGCTAGCGCTGTGGCCCGCCTAGGGATCAAGTGGCCCGTGCCACCTGCTAGAGCTCTGGCCCGCCTAGGGATCAATTCGCTCGTGCCACCTGCTAGTGCTAGGGATCTAGTGGCCTGTGTCACCTGCTAGCACTCTCACCCACCTAGGGATCAAGTGGCCCATGCCACCAGCTAGCGCTATGGCCCGCCTAGGGATCAGGTGCCCCTCACCACCTGCTAGCGCTCTGGCCCACCTAAGGATCAAGTGGCCCGTGCCACCTGCTAGCACTCCCGCACACCTAGGAATCAGATGGCCCGCACCACCTGCTAGCGCTGTGGCCCACCTACGGATCAAGTGGCCCGTGCCACCTGCTAGAGCTCTGGCCCACCTAGGGATCAAGTCGCTCCTGCCACCTGCTAGCGCTAGGGATCAAGTGGCCTGTGTCACCTGCTCGAACTCTTGCCCACCTAGGGATCAAGTGGCCCATGCCACCTGCTAGCGCTATGGCCCGCCTAGGGATCAGGTGCCCAGCACCACCTGCTAGCACTCTGGCCCGCCTAGGGATCAAGTGGCCCGTGCCACATGCTAGCACTCTCGCACACCTAGGGATCAGGTGGCCCGCACCACCTGCTAGCGCTGTGGCCCACCTAGGGATCAAGTGGCCCATGCCACCTGCTAGAGCTCTGGCCCGCCTAGGGATCAATTCGCTTGTGCCACCTGCTAGTGCTAGGGATCAAGTGGCCTGTGTCACCTGCTAGCACTCTCGCCCACCTAGGGATCAAGTGGAACATGCCACCTGCTAGCGCTATGGCCCGCCTAGGGATCAGGTGCCCCTCACCACCTGCTAGCGCTCTGGCCCACCTAGGGATCAAGTGGCCCGCGCCACCTGCTAGCACTCCCGCACACCTAGGGATCAGGTGGCCCGCACCACCTGCTAGCGCTGTGGCCCACCTCGGGATCAAGTGGCTCGCACCACCTGCTAGCACTCTGGCCTGCCTAGGGATCAGGTGCCCCTCGCCACCTGCTAGCGCTCTGGCCCATCTAGGGATCAAGTGGCCCGTGCCACCTGCTAGAGCTCTGGCCCGCCTAGGGATCAATTCGCTTGTGCCACCTGCTAGTGCTAGGGATCTAGTGGCCTGTGTCACCTGCTAGCACTCTCGCCCACCTAGGGATCAAGTGGCCCATGCCACCTGCTAGCGCTATGGCCCGCCTAGGGATCAGGTGCCCCTCACCACCTGCTAGCGCTCTGGCCCACCTAGGGATCAAGTGGCCCGCGCCACCTGCTAGCACTCCCGCACACCTAGGGATCAGGTGGCGCGCACCACCTGCTAGCGCTGTGGCCCACCTAGGGATCAAGTGGCTCGCACCACCTGCTAGCACTCTGGCCTGCCTATGGATCAGGTGCCCATCGCCACCTGCTAGCGCTCTGGCCCATCTAGGGATCAAGTGGCCCGCGCCACATGCTAGCACTCTAGGCCACCTAGGCATCAAGTGGCCCATGCCACCTGCTAGCACTCTGGCCCACCAAGGAATCAGGTGCCCAGCACCACCTGCTAGCACTCTGGCCCGCCTAGGGATCAAGTGGCCCGTGCCACCTGCTAGTACTCTGACCCACCTAGGGATCAAGTGGCCCGCGCCACATGCTAGCACTCTCGCACACCTAGGGATCAATTCGCTCGTGCCACCTGCTAGTGCTACGGATCAAGTGGCCTGTGTTTCCTGCTAGCACTCTCGCCCACCTAGGGATCAAGTGGCCCATGCCACCTGCTAGCGCTATGGCCTGCCTAGGGATCAGGTGCCCCTCACCACCTGCTAGCGCTCTGGCCCACCTAGGGATCAGGTGGCCCGCGCCACCTGCTAGCACTCCCGCACACCTAGGGATCAGGTGGCCCGCACCACCTGCTAGCGCTGTGGCCCACCTAGGGATCGAGTCGCTCCTGCCACCTGCTAGCGCTAGGGATCAAGTGGCCTGTGTCACCTGCTAGCACTCTTGCCCACCTAGGGATCAAGTGGCCCATGCCACCTGCTAGCGCTATGGCCCGCCTAGGGATCAGGTGCCCAGCACCACCTGCTAGCACTCTGGCCCACCTAGAGATCAACTGGCCCGTGCCACCTGCTAGCACTCTGGCCCACCTAGGGATCAAGTGGCCCGCGCCACATGCTAGCACTCTCGCACACCTAGGGATCAGGTGGCCCGCACCACCTGCTAGCGCTGTGGCCCGCCTAGGGATCAAGTGGCCCGTGCCACCTGCTAGCACTCTAGGCCACCTAGGCATCAAGTGGCCCATGCCACCTGCTAGCACTCTGGCCCACCAAGGAATCAGGTGCCCAGCACCACCTGCTAGCACTCTGGCCCGCCTAGGGATCAAGTGGCCCGTGCCACCTGCTAGTACTCTGACCCACCTAGGGATCAAGTGGCCCGCGCCACATGCTAGCACTCTCGCACACCTAGGGATCAGGTGGCCCGCACCACCTGCTAGCGCTGTGGCCCGCCTAGGGATCAAGTGGCCCGTGCCACCTGCTAGAGCTCTGGCCCGCCTAGGGATCAATTCGCTCGTGCCACCTGCTAGTGCTAGGGATCAAGTGGCCTGTGTTTCCTGCTAGCACTCTCGCCCACCTAGGGATCAAGTGGCCCATGCCACCTGCTAGCGCTATGGCCTGCCTAGGGATCAGGTGCCCCTCACCACCTGCTAGCGCTCTGGCCCACCTAGGGATCAGGTGGCCCGCGCCACCTGCTAGCACTCCCGCACACCTAGGGATCAGGTGGCCCGCACCACCTGCTAGCGCTGTGGCCCACCTACGGATCAAGTGGCCCGTGCCACCTGCTAGAGCTCTGGCCCACCTAGGGATCGAGTCGCTCCTGCCACCTGCTAGCGCTAGGGATCAAGTGGCCTGTGTCACCTGCTAGCACTCTTGCCCACCTAGGGATCAAGTGGCCCATGCCACCTGCTAGCGCTATGGCCCGCCTAGGGATCAGGTGCCCAGCACCACCTGCTAGCACTCTGGCCCACCTAGAGATCAACTGGCCCGTGCCACCTGCTAGCACTCTGGCCCACCTAGGGATCAAGTGGCCCGCGCCACATGCTAGCACTCTCGCACACCTAGGGATCAGGTGGCCCGCACCACCTGCTAGCGCTGTGGCCCGCCTAGGGATCAAGTGGCCCGTGCCACCTGCTAGAGCTCTGGCCCGCCTAGGGATCAATTCGCTCGTGCCACCTGCTAGTGCTAGGGATCTAGTGGCCTGTGTCACCTGCTAGCACTCTCGCCCACCTAGGGATCAAGTGGCCCATGCCACCTGCTAGCGCTATGGCCCGCCTAGGGATCAGGTGCCCCTCACCACCTGCTAGCGCTCTGGCCCACCTAAGGATCAAGTGGCCCGTGCCACCTGCTAGCACTCCCGCACACCTAGGAATCAGATGGCCCGCACCACCTGCTAGCGCTGTGGCCCACCTACGGATCAAGTGGCCCGTGCCACCTGCTAGAGCTCTGGCCCACCTAGGGATCAAGTCGCTCCTGCCACCTGCTAGCGCTAGGGATCAAGTGGCCTGTGTCTCCTGCTCGAACTCTTGCCCACCTAGGGATCAAGTGGCCCATGCCACCTGCTAGCGCTATGGCCCGCCTAGGGATCAGGTGCCCAGCACCACCTGCTAGCACTCTGGCCCGCCTAGGGATCAAGTGGCCCGTGCCACATGCTAGCACTCTCGCACACCTAGGGATCAGGTGGCCCGCACCACCTGCTAGCGCTGTGGCCCACCTAGGGATCAAGTGGCCCATGCCACCTGCTAGAGCTCTGGCCCGCCTAGGGATCAATTCGCTTGTGCCACCTGCTAGTGCTAGGGATCAAGTGGCCTGTGTCACCTGCTAGCACTCTCGCCCACCTAGGGATCAAGTGGAACATGCCACCTGCTAGCGCTATGGCCCGCCTAGGGATCAGGTGCCCCTCACCACCTGCTAGCGCTCTGGCCCACCTAGGGATCAAGTGGCCCGCGCCACCTGCTAGCACTCCCGCACACCTAGGGATCAGGTGGCCCGCACCACCTGCTAGCGCTGTGGCCCACCTAGGGATCAAGTGGCTCGCACCACCTGCTAGCACTCTGGCCTGCCTAGGGATCAGGTGCCCCTCGCCACCTGCTAGCGCTCTGGCCCATCTAGGGATCAAGTGGCCCGTGCCACCTTCTAGAGCTCTGGCCCGCCTAGGGATCAATTTGCTTGTGCCACCTGCTAGTGCTAGGGATCTAGTGGCCTGTGTCACCTGCTAGCACTCTCGCCCACCTAGGGATCAAGTGGCCCATGCCACATGCTAGCGCTATGGCCCGCCTAGGGATCAGGTGCCCCTCACCACCTGCTAGCGCTCTGGCCCACCTAGGGATCAAGTGGCCCGCGCCACCTGCTAGCACTCCCGCACACCTAGGGATCAGGTGGCCCGCACCACCTGCTAGCGCTGTGGCCCACCTAGGGATCAAGTGGCTCGCACCACCTGCTAGCACTCTGGCCTGCCTATGGATCAGGTGCCCATCGCCACCTGCTAGCGCTCTGGCCCATCTAGGGATCAAGTGGCCCGCGCCACATGCTAGCACTCTAGGCCACCTAGGCATCAAGTGGCCCATGCCACCTGCTAGCACTCTGGCCCACCAAGGAATCAGGTGCCCAGCACCACCTGCTAGCACTCTGGCCCTCCTAGGGATTAAGTGGCCCGTGCCACCTGCTAGCACTCTGGCCCACCTAGGGATCAAGTGGCCCGCGCCACATGCTAGCACTCTCGCACACCTAGGGATCAATTCGCTCGTGCCACCTGCTAGTGCTACGGATCAAGTGGCCTGTGTTTCCTGCTAGCACTCTCGCCCACCTAGGGATCAAGTGGCCCATGCCACCTGCTAGCGCTATGGCCTGCCTAGGGATCAGGTGCCCCTCACCACCTGCTAGCGCTCTGGCCCACCTAGGGATCAGGTGGCCCGCGCCACCTGCTAGCACTCCCGCACACCTAGGGATCAGGTGGCGCGCACCACCTGCTAGCGCTGTGGCCCACCTAGGGATCAAGTGGCTCGCACCACCTGCTAGCACTCTGGCCTGCCTATGGATCAGGTGCCCATCGCCACCTGCTAGCGCTCTGGCCCATCTAGGGATCAAGTGGCCCGCGCCACATGCTAGCACTCTAGGCCACCTAGGCATCAAGTGGCCCATGCCACCTGCTAGCACTCTGGCCCACCAAGGAATCAGGTGCCCAGCACCACCTGCTAGCACTCTGGCCCGCCTAGGGATCAAGTGGCCCGTGCCACCTGCTAGTACTCTGACCCACCTAGGGATCAAGTGGCCCGCGCCACATGCTAGCACTCTCGCACACCTAGGGATCAATTCGCTCGTGCCACCTGCTAGTGCTACGGATCAAGTGGCCTGTGTTTCCTGCTAGCACTCTCGCCCACCTAGGGATCAAGTGGCCCATGCCACCTGCTAGCGCTATGGCCTGCCTAGGGATCAGGTGCCCCTCACCACCTGCTAGCGCTCTGGCCCACCTAGGGATCAGGTGGCCCGCGCCACCTGCTAGCACTCCCGCACACCTAGGGATCAGGTGGCCCGCACCACCTGCTAGCGCTGTGGCCCACCTAGGGATCGAGTCGCTCCTGCCACCTGCTAGCGCTAGGGATCAAGTGGCCTGTGTCACCTGCTAGCACTCTTGCCCACCTAGGGATCAAGTGGCCCATGCCACCTGCTAGCGCTATGGCCCGCCTAGGGATCAGGTGCCCAGCACCACCTGCTAGCACTCTGGCCCACCTAGAGATCAACTGGCCCGTGCCACCTGCTAGCACTCTGGCCCACCTAGGGATCAAGTGGCCCGCGCCACATGCTAGCACTCTCGCACACCTAGGGATCAGGTGGCCCGCACCACCTGCTAGCGCTGTGGCCCGCCTAGGGATCAAGTGGCCCGTGCCACCTGCTAGCACTCTAGGCCACCTAGGCATCAAGTGGCCCATGCCACCTGCTAGCACTCTGGCCCACCAAGGAATCAGGTGCCCAGCACCACCTGCTAGCACTCTGGCCCGCCTAGGGATCAAGTGGCCCGTGCCACCTGCTAGTACTCTGACCCACCTAGGGATCAAGTGGCCCGCGCCACATGCTAGCACTCTCGCACACCTAGGGATCAGGTGGCCCGCACCACCTGCTAGCGCTGTGGCCCGCCTAGGGATCAAGTGGCCCGTGCCACCTGCTAGAGCTCTGGCCCGCCTAGGGATCAATTCGCTCGTGCCACCTGCTAGTGCTAGGGATCAAGTGGCCTGTGTTTCCTGCTAGCACTCTCGCCCACCTAGGGATCAAGTGGCCCATGCCACCTGCTAGCGCTATGGCCTGCCTAGGGATCAGGTGCCCCTCACCACCTGCTAGCGCTCTGGCCCACCTAGGGATCAGGTGGCCCGCGCCACCTGCTAGCACTCCCGCACACCTAGGGATCAGGTGGCCCGCACCACCTGCTAGCGCTGTGGCCCACCTACGGATCAAGTGGCCCGTGCCACCTGCTAGAGCTCTGGCCCACCTAGGGATCGAGTCGCTCCTGCCACCTGCTAGCGCTAGGGATCAAGTGGCCTGTGTCACCTGCTAGCACTCTTGCCCACCTAGGGATCAAGTGGCCCATGCCACCTGCTAGCGCTATGGCCCGCCTAGGGATCAGGTGCCCAGCACCACCTGCTAGCACTCTGGCCCACCTAGAGATCAACTGGCCCGTGCCACCTGCTAGCACTCTGGCCCACCTAGGGATCAAGTGGCCCGCGCCACATGCTAGCACTCTCGCACACCTAGGGATCAGGTGGCCCGCACCACCTGCTAGCGCTGTGGCCCGCCTAGGGATCAAGTGGCCCGTGCCACCTGCTAGAGCTCTGGCCCGCCTAGGGATCAATTCGCTCGTGCCACCTGCTAGTGCTAGGGATCTAGTGGCCTGTGTCACCTGCTAGCACTCTCGCCCACCTAGGGATCAAGTGGCCCATGCCACCTGCTAGCGCTATGGCCCGCCTAGGGATCAGGTGCCCCTCACCACCTGCTAGCGCTCTGGCCCACCTAAGGATCAAGTGGCCCGTGCCACCTGCTAGCACTCCCGCACACCTAGGAATCAGATGGCCCGCACCACCTGCTAGCGCTGTGGCCCACCTACGGATCAAGTGGCCCGTGCCACCTGCTAGAGCTCTGGCCCACCTAGGGATCAAGTCGCTCCTGCCACCTGCTAGCGCTAGGGATCAAGTGGCCTGTGTCACCTGCTCGAACTCTTGCCCACCTAGGGATCAAGTGGCCCATGCCACCTGCTAGCGCTATGGCCCGCCTAGGGATCAGGTGCCCAGCACCACCTGCTAGCACTCTGGCCCGGCTAGGGATCAAGTGGCCCGTGCCACATGCTAGCACTCTCGCACACCTAGGGATCAGGTGGCCCGCACCACCTGCTAGCGCTGTGGCCCACCTAGGGATCAAGTGGCCCATGCCACCTGCTAGAGCTCTGGCCCGCCTAGGGATCAATTCGCTTGTGCCACCTGCTAGTGCTAGGGATCAAGTGGCCTGTGTCACCTGCTAGCACTCTCGCCCACCTAGGGATCAAGTGGAACATGCCACCTGCTAGCGCTATGGCCCGCCTAGGGATCAGGTGCCCCTCACCACCTGCTAGCGCTCTGGCCCACCTAGGGATCAAGTGGCCCGCGCCACCTGCTAGCACTCCCGCACACCTAGGGATCAGGTGGCCCGCACCACCTGCTAGCGCTGTGGCCCACCTAGGGATCAAGTGGCTCGCACCACCTGCTAGCACTCTGGCCTGCCTAGGGATCAGGTGCCCCTCGCCACCTGCTAGCGCTCTGGCCCATCTAGGGATCAAGTGGCCCGTGCCACCTTCTAGAGCTCTGGCCCGCCTAGGGATCAATTTGCTTGTGCCACCTGCTAGTGCTAGGGATCTAGTGGCCTGTGTCACCTGCTAGCACTCTCGCCCACCTAGGGATCAAGTGGCCCATGCCACATGCTAGCGCTATGGCCCGCCTAGGGATCAGGTGCCCCTCACCACCTGCTAGCGCTCTGGCCCACCTAGGGATCAAGTGGCCCGCGCCACCTGCTAGCACTCCCGCACACCTAGGGATCAGGTGGCCCGCACCACCTGCTAGCGCTGTGGCCCACCTAGGGATCAAGTGGCTCGCACCACCTGCTAGCACTCTGGCCTGCCTATGGATCAGGTGCCCATCGCCACCTGCTAGCGCTCTGGCCCATCTAGGGATCAAGTGGCCCGCGCCACATGCTAGCACTCTAGGCCACCTAGGCATCAAGTGGCCCATGCCACCTGCTAGCACTCTGGCCCACCAAGGAATCAGGTGCCCAGCACCACCTGCTAGCACTCTGGCCCTCCTAGGGATTAAGTGGCCCGTGCCACCTGCTAGCACTCTGGCCCACCTAGGTATCAAGTGGCCCGCGCCACATGCTAGCACTCTCGCACACCTAGGGATCAGGTGGCCCGCACCACCTGCTAGCGCTGTGGCCCGCCTAGGGATCAAGTGGCCCATGCCACCTGCTAGAGCTCTGGCCCACCTAGGGATCAATTTGCTCGTGCCACCTGCTAGTGCTAGGGATCAAGTGGCCTGTGTCACCTGCTCGCACTCTCGCCCACCTAGGGATCAAGTGGCCCATGCCACCTGCTAGCGCTCTGGCCCACCTAGGGATCAAGTGGCCCGTGCCACCTGCTAGCACTCTGGCCCACCTAGGGATCAAGTGGCCCGCGCCACTTGCTAGCACTCTCGCACACCTAGGGATCAGGTGCCCCTCACCACCTGCTAGCGCTCTGGCCCACCTAGGGATCAAGTGGCCCGCGCCACCTGCTAGCACTTCCGCACACCTAGGGATCAGGTGGCCCGCACCACCTGCTAGCGCTCTTGCCCATCTAGGGATCAAGTGGCCCGTGCCACCTGCTAGAGCTCTGGCCCGCCTAGGGATCAATTCGCTCGTGCCACCTGCTTTTGCTAGGGATCTAGTGGACTGTGTCACCTGCTAGCACTCTCGCCCACCTAGGGATCAAGTGGCCCATGCCACCTGCTAGCGCTATGGCCCGCCTAGGGATCAGGTGCCCCTCACCACCTGCTAACGTTCTGGCCCACCTAGGGATCAACTGGCCCGCGCCACCTGCTAGCACTCCCGCACACCTAGGGTTCAGGTGGCCCGCACCACCTGCTAGCGCTGTGGCCCACCTAGGGATCAAGTGGCTCGCACCACCTTCTAGCACTCTGGCCTGCCTAGGGATCAGGTGCCCATCGCCACCTGCTAGCGCTCTGGCCCATCTAGGGATCAAGTGGCCCGCGCCACATGCTAGCACTCTAGGCCACCTAGGCATCAAGTGGCCCATGCCACCTGCTAGCACTCTGGCCCACCAAGGAATCAGGTGCCCAGCACCACCTGCTAGCACTCTGGCCCTCCTAGGGATTAAGTGGCCCATGCCACCTGCTAGCACTCTGGCCCACCTAGGTATCAAGTGGCCCGCGCCACATGCTAGCACTCTCGCACACCTAGGGATCAGGTGGCCCGCACCACCTTCTAGCGCTGTGGCCCGCCTAGGGATCAAGTGGCCCATGCCACCTGCTAGAGCTCTGGCCCGCCTAGGGATCAATTCGCTCGTGCCACCTGCTAGCGCTAGGGATCAAGTGGCCTGTGTCACCTGCTCGAACTCTTGCCCACCTAGGGATCAAGTGGCCCATGCCACCTGCTAGCGCTCTGGCCCGCCTAGGGATCAGGTGCCCAGCACCACCTGCTAGCACTCTGGCCCGCCTAGGGATCAAGTGGCCCGTGCCACATGCTAGCACTCTCGCACACCTAGGGATCAAGTGGCTCGCACCACCTTCTAGCACTCTGGCCTGCCTAGGGATCAGGTGCCCATCGCCACCTGCTAGCGCTCTGGCCCATCTAGGGATCAAGTGGCCCGCGCCACATGCTAGCACTCTAGGCCACCTAGGCATCAAGTGGCCCATGCCACCTGCTAGCACTCTGGCCCACCAAGGAATCAGGTGCCCAGCACCACCTGCTAGCACTCTGGCCCTCCTAGGGATTAAGTGGCCCATGCCACCTGCTAGCACTCTGGCCCACCTAGGTATCAAGTGGCCCGCGCCACATGCTAGCACTCTCGCACACCTAGGGATCAGGTGGCCCGCACCACCTTCTAGCGCTGTGGCCCGCCTAGGGATCAAGTGGCCCATGCCACCTGCTAGAGCTCTGGCCCGCCTAGGGATCAATTCGCTTGTGCCACCTGCTAGTGCTAGGGATCAAGTGGCCTGTGTCACCTGCTAGCACTCTCGCCCACCTAGGGATCAAGTGGAACATGCCACCTGCTAGCGCTATGGCCCGCCTAGGGATCAGGTGCCCCTCACCACCTGCTAGCGCTCTGGCCCACCTAGGGATTAAGTGGCCCGTGCCACCTGCTAGAGCTCTGGCCCGCCTAGGGATCAATTCGCTCGTGCCACCTGCTAGTGCTAGGTATCTAGTGGCCTGTGTCACCTGCTAGCACTCTCGCCCACCTAGGGATCAAGTGGCCCATGCCACCTGCTAGCGCTATGGCCCGCCTAGGGATCAGGTGCCCCTCACCACCTGCTAGCGCTCTGGCCCACCTAAGGATCAAGTGGCCCGTGCCACCTGCTAGCACTCCCGCACACCTAGGAATCAGATGGCCCGCACCACCTGCTAGCGCTGTGGCCCACCTACGGATCAAGTGGTCCGTGCCACCTGCTAGAGCTCTTGCCCACCTAGGGATCAAGTCGCTCCTGCCACCTGCTAGCGCTAGGGATCAAGTGGCCTGTGTCACCTGCTCGAACTCTTGTCCACCTAGGGATCAAGTGGCCCATGCCACCTGCTAGCGCTATGGCCCGCCTAGGGATCAGGTGCCCAGCACCACCTGCTAGCACTCTGGCCCGCCTAGGGATCAAGTGGCCCGTGCCACATGCTAGCACTCTCGCACACCTAGGGATCAGGTGGCCCGCACCACCTGCTAGCGCTGTGGCCCACCTAGGGATCAAGTGGCCCATGCCACCTGCTAGAGCTCTGGCCCGCCTAGGGATCAATTCGCTTGTGCCACCTGCTAGTGCTAGGGATCAAGTGGCCTGTGTCACCTGCTAGCACTCTCGCCCACCTAGGGATCAAGTGGAACATGCCACCTGCTAGCGCTATGGCCCGCCTAGGGATCAGGTGCCCCTCACCACCTGCTAGCGCTCTGGCCCACCTAGGGATCAAGTGGCCCGCGCCACCTGCTAGCACTCCCGCACACCTAGGGATCAGGTGGCCCGCACCACCTGCTAGCGCTGTGGCCCACCTAGGGATCAAGTGGCTCGCACCACCTGCTAGCACTCTGGCCTGCCTAGGGATCAGGTGCCCCTCGCCACCTGCTAGCGCTCTGGCCCATCTAGGGATCAAGTGGCCCGTGCCACCTGCTAGAGCTCTGGCCCGCCTAGGGATCAATTCGCTTGTGCCACCTGCTAGTGCTAGGGATCTAGTGGCCTGTGTCACCTGCTAGCACTCTCGCCCACCTAGGGATCAAGTGGCCCATGCCACCTGCTAGCGCTATGGCCCGCCTAGGGATCAGGTGCCCCTCACCACCTGCTAGCGCTCTGGCCCACCTAGGGATTAAGTGGCCCATGCCACCTGCTAGCACTCTGGCCCACCTAGGTATCAAGTGGCCCGCGCCACATGCTAGCACTCTCGCACACCTAGGGATCAGGTGGCCCGCACCACCTTCTAGCGCTGTGGCCCGCCTAGGGATCAAGTGGCCCATGCCACCTGCTAGAGCTCTGGCCCGCCTAGGATCAATTCGCTCGTGCCACCTGCTAGCGCTAGGGATCAAGTGGCCGCGCCACATGCTAGCACTCTAGGCCACCTAGGCATCAAGTGGCCCATGCCACCTGCTAGCACTCTGGCCCACCAAGGAATCAGGTGCCCAGCACCACCTGCTAGCACTCTGGCCCGCCTAGGGATCAAGTGGCCCGTGCCACCTGCTAGTACTCTGACCCACCTAGGGATCAAGTGGCCCACGCCACATGCTAGCACTCCTCGCACACCTAGAGATCAGGTGGCCCGCACCACCTGCTAGCGCTGTGGCCGCCTAGGGATCAAGTGGCCCGTGCCACCTGCTAGAGCTCTGGCCCGCCTAGGGATCAATTCGCTCGTGCCACCTGCTAGTGCTAGGGATCAAGTGGCCTGTGTTTCCTGCTAGCACTCTCGCCCACCTAGGGATCAAGTGGCCCATGCCACCTGCTAGCGCTATGGCCTGCCTAGGGATCAGGTGCCCCTCACCACCTGCTAGCGCTCTGGCCCACCTAGGGATCAAGTGGCCCGCGCCACCTGCTAGCACTCCCGCACACCTAGGGATCAGGTGGCCCGCACCACCTGCTAGCGCTGTGGCCCACCTACGGATCAAGTGGCCCGTGCCACCTGCTAGAGCTCTGGCCCACCTAGGGATCGAGTCGCTCCTGCCACCTGCTAGCGCTAGGGATCAAGTGGCCTGTGTCACCTGCTAGCACTCTTGCCCACCTAGGGATCAAGTGGCCCATGCCACCTGCTAGCGCTATGGCCCGCCTAGGGATCAGGTGCCCAGCACCACCTGCTAGCACTCTGGCCCACCTAGAGATCAACTGGCCCGTGCCACCTGCTAGCACTCTGGCCCACCTAGGGATCAAGTGGCCCGCACCACATGCTAGCACTCTCGCACACCTAGGGATCAGGTGGCCCGCATCACCTGCTAGCGCTGTGGCCCGCCTAGGGATCAAGTGGCCCGTGCCACCTGCTAGAGCTCTGGCCCGCCTAGGGATCAATTCGCTCGTGCCACCTGCTAGTGCTAGGGATCTAGTGGCCTGTGTCACCTGCTAGCACTCTCGCCCACCTAGGGATCAAGTGGCCCATGCCACCTGCTAGCGCTATGGCCCGCCTAGGGATCAGGTGCCCCTCACCACCTGCTAGCGCTCTGGCCCACCTAAGGATCAAGTGGCCCGTGCCACCTGCTAGCACTCCCGCACACCTAGTAATCAGATGGCCCGCACCACCTGCTAGCGCTGTGGCCCACCTACGGATCAAGTGGCCCGTGCCACCTGCTAGAGCTCTGGCCCACCTAGGGATCAAGTCGCTCTTGCCACCTGCTAGCGCTAGGGATCAAGTGGCCTGTGTCACCTGCTCGAACTCTTGCCCACCTAGGGCAAGAGTTCAAGTGGCCCATGCCACCTGCTAGCGCTATGGCCCGCCCAGGGATCAGGTGCCCAGCACCACCTGCTAGCACTCTGGCCCGCCTAGGGATCAAGTGGCCCGTGCCACATGCTAGCACTCTCGCACACCTAGGGATCAGGTGGCCCGCACCACCTGCTAGCGCTGTGGCCCACCTAGGGATCAAGTGGCCCATGCCACCTGCTAGAGCTCTGGCCCGCCTAGGGATCAATTCGCTTGTGCCACCTGCTAGTGCTAGGGATCAAGTGGCCTGTGTCACCTGCTAGCACTCTCGCCCACCTAGGGATCAAGTGGAACATGCCACCTGCTAGCGCTATGGCCCGCCTAGGGATCAGGTGCCCCTCACCACCTGCTAGCGCTCTGGCCCACCTAGGGATCAAGTGGCCCGCGCCACCTGCTAGCACTCCCGCACACCTAGGGATCAGGTGGCCCGCACCACCTGCTAGCGCTGTGGCCCACCTAGGGATCAAGTGGCTCGCACCACCTGCTAGCACTCTGGCCTGCCTAGGGATCAGGTGCCCCTTGCCACCTGCTAGCGCTCTGGCCCATCTAGGGATCAAGTGGCCCGTGCCACCTGCTAGAGCTCTGGCCCGCCTAGGGATCAATTCGCTTGTGCCACCTGCTAGTGCTAGGGATCTAGTGGCCTGTGTCACCTGCTAGCACTCTCGCCCACCTAGGGATCAAGTGGCCCATGCCACATGCTAGCGCTATGGCCTGCCTAGGGATCAGGTGCCCCTCACCACCTGCTAGCGCTCTGGCCCACCTAGGGATCAAGTGGCCCGCGCCACCTGCTAGCACTCCCGCACACCTAGGGATCAGGTGGCCCGCACCACCTGCTAGCGCTGTGGCCCACCTAGGGATCAAGTGGCTCGCACCACCTTCTAGCACTCTGGCCTGCCTAGGGATCAGGTGCCCATCGCCACCTGCTAGCGCTCTGGCCCATCTAGGGATCAAGTGGCCCGCGCCACATGCTAGCACTCTAGGCCACCTAGGCATCAAGTGGCCCATGCCACCTGCTAGCACTCTGGCCCACCAAGGAATCAGGTGCCCAGCACCACCTGCTAGCACTCTGGCCCTCCTAGGGATTAAGTGGCCCATGCCACCTGCTAGCACTCTGGCCCACCTAGGTATCAAGTGGCCCGCGCCACATGCTAGCACTCTCGCACACCTAGGGATCAGGTGGCCCGCACCACCTTCTAGCGCTGTGGCCCGCCTAGGGATCAAGTGGCCCATGCCACCTGCTAGAGCTCTGGCCCGCCTAGGGATCAATTCGCTCGTGCCACCTGCTAGCGCTAGGGATCAAGTGGCCTGTGTCACCTGCTCGAACTCTTGCCCACCTAGGGATCAAGTGGCCCATGCCACCTGCTAGCGCTCTGGCCCGCCTAGGGATCAGGTGCCCAGCACCACCTGCTAGCACTCTGGCCCGCCTAGGGATCAAGTGGCCCGTGCCACATGCTAGCACTCTCGCACACCTAGGAATCAGATGGCCCGCACCACCTGCTAGCGCTGTGGCCCACCTACGGATCAAGTGGCCCGTGCCACCTGCTAGAGCTCTGGCCCACCTAGGGATCAAGTCACTCCTGCCACCTGCTAGCGCTAGGGATCAAGTGGCCTGTGTCACCTGCTCGAACTCTTGCCCACCTAGGGATCAAGTGGCCCATGCCACCTGCTAGCGCTCTGGCCCGCCTAGGGATCAGGTGCCCAGCACCACCTGCTAGCACTCTGGCCCGCCTAGGGATCAAGTGGCCCGTGCCACATGCTAGCACTCTCGGACACCTAGGGATCAGGTGGCCCGCACCACCTGCTAGCGCTGTGGCCCACCTAGGGATCAAGTGGCCCATGCCACCTGCTAGAGCTCTGGCCCGCCTAGGGATCAATTCGCTTGTGCCACCTGCTAGTGCTAGGGATCAAGTGGCCTGTGTCACCTGCTAGCACTCTCGCCCACCTAGGGATCAAGTGGAACATGCCACCTGCTAGCGCTATGGCCCGCCTAGGGATCAGGTGCCCCTCACCACCTGCTAGCGCTCTGGCCCACCTAGGGATCAAGTGGCCCGTGCCACCTGCTAGAGCTCTGGCCCGCCTAGGGATCAATTCGCTCGTGCCACCTGCTAGTGCTAGGTATCTAGTGGCCTGTGTCACCTGCTAGCACTCTCGCCCACCTAGGGATCAAGTGGCCCATGCCACCTGCTAGCGCTATGGCCCGCCTAGGGATCAGGTGCCCCTCACCACCTGCTAGCGCTCTGGCCCACCTAAGGATCAAGTGGCCCGTGCCACCTGCTAGCACTCCCGCACACCTAGGAATCAGATGGCCCGCACCACCTGCTAGCGCTGTGGCCCACCTACGGATCAAGTGGTCCGTGCCACCTGCTAGAGCTCTGGCCCACCTAGGGATCAAGTTGCTCCTGCCACCTGCTAGCGCTAGGGATCAAGTGGCCTGTGTCACCTGCTCGAACTCTTGTCCACCTAGGGATCAAGTGGCCCATGCCACCTGCTAGCGCTATGGCCCGCCTAGGGATCAGGTGCCCAGCACCACCTGCTAGCACTCTGGCCCGCCTAGGGATCAAGTGGCCCGTGCCACATGCTAGCACTCTCGCACACCTAGGGATCAGGTGGCCCGCACCACCTGCTAGCGCTGTGGCCCACCTAGGGATCAAGTGGCCCATGCCACCTGCTAGAGCTCTGGCCCGCCTAGGGATCAATTCGCTTGTGCCACCTGCTAGTGCTAGGGATCAAGTGGCCTGTGTCACCTGCTAGCACTCTCGCCCACCTAGGGATCAAGTGGAACATGCCACCTGCTAGCGCTATGGCCCGCCTAGGGATCAGGTGCCCCTCACCACCTGCTAGCGCTCTGGCCCACCTAGGGATCAAGTGGCCCGCGCCACCTGCTAGCACTCCCGCACACCTAGGGATCAGGTGGCCCGCACCACCTGCTAGCGCTGTGGCCCACCTAGGGATCAAGTGGCTCGCACCACCTGCTAGCACTCTGGCCTGCCTAGGGATCAGGTGCCCCTCGCCACCTGCTAGCGCTCTGGCCCATCTAGGGATCAAGTGGCCCATGCCACCTGCTAGAGCTCTGGCCCGCCTAGGGATCAATTCGCTTGTGCCACCTGCTAGTGCTAGGGATCTAGTGGCCTGTGTCACCTGCTAGCACTCTCGCCCACCTAGGGATCAAGTGGCCCATGCCACCTGCTAGCGCTATGGCCCGCCTAGGGATCAGGTGCCCCTCACCACCTGCTAGCGCTCTGGCCCACCTAGGGATCAAGTGGCCCGCGCCACCTACTAGCACTCCCGCACACCTAGGGATCAGGTGGCCCGCACCACCTGCTAGCGCTGTGGCCCACCTAGGGATCAAGTGGCTCGCACCACCTGCTAGCACTCTGGCCTGCCTATGGATCAGGTGCCCATCGCCACCTGCTAGCGCTCTGGCCCATCTAGGGATCAAGTGGCCCGCGCCACATGCTAGCACTCTAGGCCACCTAGGCATCAAGTGGCCCATGCCACCTGCTAGCACTCTGGCCCACCAAGGAATCAGGTGCCCAGCACCACCTGCTAGCACTCTGGCCCGCCTAGGGATCAAGTGGCCCGTGCCACCTGCTAGTACTCTGACCCACCTAGGGATCAAGTGGCCCGCGCCACATGCTAGCACTCTCGCACACCTAGAGATCAGGTGGCCCGCACCACCTGCTAGCGCTGTGGCCGCCTAGGGATCAAGTGGCCCGTGCCACCTGCTAGAGCTCTGGCCCGCCTAGGGATCAATTCGCTCGTGCCACCTGCTAGTGCTAGGGATCAAGTGGCCTGTGTTTCCTGCTAGCACTCTCGCCCACCTAGGGATCAAGTGGCCCATGCCACCTGCTAGCGCTATGGCCTGCCTAGGGATCAGGTGCCCCTCACCACCTGCTAGCGCTCTGGCCCACCTAGGGATCAAGTGGCCCGCGCCACCTGCTAGCACTCCCGCACACCTAGGGATCAGGTGGCCCGCACCACCTGCTAGCGCTGTGGCCCACCTACGGATCAAGTGGCCCGTGCCACCTGCTAGAGCTCTGGCCCACCTAGGGATCGAGTCGCTCCTGCCACCTGCTAGCGCTAGGGATCAAGTGGCCTGTGTCACCTGCTAGCACTCTTGCCCACCTAGGGATCAAGTGGCCCATGCCACCTGCTAGCGCTATGGCCCGCCTAGGGATCAGGTGCCCAGCACCACCTGCTAGCACTCTGGCCCACCTAGAGATCAACTGGCCCGTGCCACCTGCTAGCACTCTGGCCCACCTAGGGATCAAGTGGCCCGCGCCACATGCTAGCACTCTCGCACACCTAGGGATCAGGTGGCCCGCACCACCTGCTAGCGCTGTGGCCCGCCTAGGGATCAAGTGGCCCGTGCCACCTGCTAGAGCTCTGGCCCGCCTAGGGATCAATTCGCTCGTGCCACCTGCTAGTGCTAGGGATCTAGTGGCCTGTGTCACCTGCTAGCACTCTCGCCCACCTAGGGATCAAGTGGCCCATGCCACCTGCTAGCGCTATGGCCCGCCTAGGGATCAGGTGCCCCTCACCACCTGCTAGCGCTCTGGCCCACCTAAGGATCAAGTGGCCCGTGCCACCTGCTAGCACTCCCGCACACCTAGGAATCAGATGGCCCGCACCACCTGCTAGCGCTGTGGCCCACCTACGGATCAAGTGGCCCGTGCCACCTGCTAGAGCTCTGGCCCACCTAGGGATCAAGTCGCTCCTGCCACCTGCTAGCGCTAGGGATCAAGTGGCCTGTGTCACCTGCTCGAACTCTTGCCCACCTAGGGCAAGAGTTCAAGTGGCCCATGCCACCTGCTAGCGCTATGGCCCGCCCAGGGATCAGGTGCCCAGCACCACCTGCTAGCACTCTGGCCCGCCTAGGGATCAAGTGGCCCGTGCCACATGCTAGCACTCTCGCACACCTAGGGATCAGGTGGCCCGCACCACCTGCTAGCGCTGTGGCCCACCTAGGGATCAAGTGGCCCATGCCACCTGCTAGAGCTCTGGCCCGCCTAGGGATCAATTCGCTTGTGCCACCTGCTAGTGCTAGGGATCAAGTGGCCTGTGTCACCTGCTAGCACTCTCGCCCACCTAGGGATCAAGTGGAACATGCCACCTGCTAGCGCTATGGCCCGCCTAGGGATCAGGTGCCCCTCACCACCTGCTAGCGCTCTGGCCCACCTAGGGATCAAGTGGCCCGCGCCACCTGCTAGCACTCCCGCACACCTAGGGATCAGGTGGCCCGCACCACCTGCTAGCGCTGTGGCCCACCTAGGGATCAAGTGGCTCGCACCACCTGCTAGCACTCTGGCCTGCCTAGGGATCAGGTGCCCCTTGCCACCTGCTAGCGCTCTGGCCCATCTAGGGATCAAGTGGCCCGTGCCACCTGCTAGAGCTCTGGCCCGCCTAGGGATCAATTCGCTTGTGCCACCTGCTAGTGCTAGGGATCTAGTGGCCTGTGTCACCTGCTAGCACTCTCGCCCACCTAGGGATCAAGTGGCCCATGCCACATGCTAGCGCTATGGCCCGCCTAGGGATCAGGTGCCCCTCACCACCTGCTAGCGCTCTGGCCCACCTAGGGATCAAGTGGCCCGCGCCACCTGCTAGCACTCCCGCACACCTAGGGATCAGGTGGCCCGCACCACCTGCTAGCGCTGTGGCCCACCTAGGGATCAAGTGGCTCGCACCACCTGCTAGCACTCTGGCCTGCCTATGGATCAGGTGCCCATCGCCACCTGCTAGCGCTCTGGCCCATCTAGGGATCAAGTGGCCCGCGCCACATGCTAGCACTCTAGGCCACCTAGGCATCAAGTGGCCCATGCCACCTGCTAGCACTCTGGCCCACCAAGGAATCAGGTGCCCAGCACCACCTGCTAGCACTCTGGCCCTCCTAGGGATTAAGTGGCCCGTGCCACCTGCTAGCACTCTGGCCCACCTAGGTATCAAGTGGCCCGCGCCACATGCTAGCACTCTCGCACACCTAGGGATCAGGTGGCCCGCACCACCTGCTAGCGCTGTGGCCCGCCTAGGGATCAAGTGGCCCATGCCACCTGCTAGAGCTCTGGCCCACCTAGGGATCAATTTGCTCGTGCCACCTGCTAGTGCTAGGGATCAAGTGGCCTGTGTCACTTGCTAGCACTCTCGCCCACCTAGGGATCAAGTGGAACATGCCACCTGCTAGCGCTATGGCCCGCCTAGGGATCAGGTGCCCCTCACCACCTGCTAGCACTCTGGCCCACCTAGGGATCAAGTGGCCCGCGCCACCTGCTAGCACTCCCGCACACCTAGGGATCAGGTGCCCCTCACCACCTGCTAGCGCTGTGGCCCACCTAGGGATCAAGTGGCCCGCGCCACCTGCTAGCACTCCCGCACACCTAGGGAGCAGGTGGCCCGCACCACCTGCTAGCGCTCTGGCCCATCTAGGGATCAAGTGGCCCGTGCCACCTGCTAGAGCTCTGGCCCGCCTAGGGATCAATTCGCTCGTGCCACCTGCTAGTGCTAGGGATCTAGTGGACTGTGTCACCTGCTAGCACTCTCGCCCACCTAGGGATCAAGTGGCCCATGCCACCTGCTAGCGCTATGGCCCGCCTAGGGATCAGGTGCCCCTCACCACCTGCTAGCGTTCTGGCCCACCTAGGGATCAACTGGCCCGCGCCACCTGCTAGCACTCCCGCACACCTAGGGTTCAGGTGGCCCGCACCACCTGCTAGCGCTGTGGCCCACCTAGGGATCAAGTGGCCCATGCCACCTGCTAGAGCTCTGGCCCGCCTAGGGATCAATTCGCTCGTGCTACCTGCTAGCGCTAGGGATCAAGTGGCCTGTGTCACCTGCTCGAACTCTTGCCCACCTAGGGATCAAGTGGCCCATGCCACCTGCTAGCGCTCTGGCCCGCCTAGGGATCAGGTGCCCAGCACCACCTGCTAGCACTCTGGCCCGCCTAGGGATCAAGTGGCCCAGGCCACATGCTAGCACTCTCGCACACCTAGGAATCAGATGGCCCGCACCACCTGCTAGCGCTGTGGCCCACCTATGGATCAAGTGGCCCGTGCCACCTGCTAGAGCTCTGGCCCACCTAGGGATCAAGTCACTCCTGCCACCTGCTAGCGCTAGGGATCAAGTGGCCTGTGTCACCTGCTCGAACTCTTACCCACCTAGGGATCAAGTGGCCCATGCCACCTGCTAGCGCTCTGGCCCGCCTAGGGATCAGGTGCCCAGCACCACCTGCTAGCACTCTGGCCCGCCTAGGGATCAAGTGGCCCGTGCCACATGCTAGCACTCTCGCACACCTAGGGATCAGGTGGCCCGCACCACCTGCTAGCGCTGTGGCCCACCTAGGGATCAAGTGGCCCATGCCACCTGCTAGAGCTCTGGCCCGCCTAGTGATCAATTCGCTTGTGCCACCTGCTAGTGCTAGGGATCAAGTGGCCTGTGTCACCTGCTAGCACTCTCGCCCACCTAGGGATCAAGTGGAACATGCCACCTGCTAGCGCTATGGCCCGCCTAGGGATCAGGTGCCCCTCACCACCTGCTAGCGCTCTGGCCCACCTAGGGATCAAGTGCCCGTGCCACCTGCTAGAGCTCTGGCCCGCCTAGGGATCAATTCGCTCGTGCCACCTGCTAGTGCTAGGTATCTAGTGGCCTGTGTCACCTGCTAGCACTCTCGCCCACCTAGGGATCAAGTGGCCCATGCCACCTGCTAGCGCTATGGCCCGCCTAGGGATCAGGTGCCCCTCACCACCTGCTAGTGCTCTGGCCCACCTAAGGATCAAGTGGCCCGTGCCACCTGCTAGCACTCCCGCACACCTAGGAATCAGATGGCCCGCACCACCTGCTAGCGCTGTGGCCCACCTACGGATCAAGTGGCCCGTGCCACCTGCTAGAGCTCTGGCCCACCTAGGGATCAAGTCGCTCCTGCCACCTGCTAGCGCTAGGGATCAAGTGGCCTGTGTCACCTGCTCGAACTCTTGCCCACCTAGGGATCAAGTGGCCCATGCCACCTGCTAGCGCTTTGGCCCGCCTAGGGATCAGGTGCCCAGCACCACCTGCTAGCACTCTGGCCCGCCTAGGGATCAAGTGGCCCGTGCCACATGCTAGCACTCTCGCACACCTAGGGATCAGGTGGCCCGCACCACCTGCTAGCGCTGTGGCCCACCTAGGGATCAAGTGGCCCATGCCACCTGCTAGAGCTCTGGCCCGCCTAGGGATCAATTCGCTCGTGCCACCTGCTAGTGCTAGGGATCAAGTGGCCTGTGTTTCCTGCTAGCACTCTCGCCCACCTAGGGATCAAGTGGCCCATGCCACCTGCTAGCGCTATGGCCTGCCTAGGGATCAGGTGCCCCTCACCACCTGCTAGCGCTCTGGCCCACCTAGGGATCAGGTGGCCCGCGCCACCTGCTAGCACTCCCGCACACCTAGGGATCAGGTGGCCCGCACCACCTGCTAGCGCTGTGGCCCACCTACGGATCAAGTGGCCCGTGCCACCTGCTAGAGCTCTGGCCCACCTAGGGATCGAGTCGCTCCTGCCACCTGCTAGCGCTAGGGATCAAGTGGCCTGTGTCACCTGCTAGCACTCTTGCCCACCTAGGGATCAAGTGGCCCATGCCACCTGCTAGCGCTATGGCCCGCCTAGGGATCAGGTGCCCAGCACCACCTGCTAGCACTCTGGCCCACCTAGAGATCAACTGGCCCGTGCCACCTGCTAGCACTCTGGCCCACCTAGGGATCAAGTGGCCCACGCCACATGCTAGCACTCTCGCACACCTAGGGATCAGGTGGCCCGCACCACCTGCTAGCGCTGTGGCCCGCCTAGGGATCAAGTGGCCCGTGCCACCTGCTAGAGCTCTGGCCCGCCTAGGGATCAATTCGCTCGTGCCACCTGCTAGTGCTAGGGATCTAGTGGCCTGTGTCACCTGCTAGCACTCTCGCCCACCTAGGGATCAAGTGGCCCATGCCACCTGCTAGCGCTATGGCCCGCCTAGGGATCAGGTGCCCCTCACCACCTGCTAGCGCTCTGGCCCACCTAAGGATCAAGTGGCCCGTGCCACCTGCTAGCACTCCCGCACACCTAGGAATCAGATGGCCCGCACCACCTGCTAGCGCTGTGGCCCACCTACGGATCAAGTGGCCCGTGCCACCTGCTAGAGCTCTGGCCCACCTAGGGATCAAGTCGCTCCTGCCACCTGCTAGCGCTAGGGATCAAGTGGCCTGTGTCACCTGCTCGAACTCTTGCCCACCTAGGGCAAGAGTTCAAGTGGCCCATGCCACCTGCTAGCGCTATTGCCCGCCCAGGGATCAGGTGCCCAGCACCACCTGCTAGCACTCTGGCCCGCCTAGGGATCAAGTGGCCCGTGCCACATGCTAGCACTCTCGCACACCTAGGGATCAGGTGGCCCACACCACCTGCTAGCGCTGTGGCCCACCTAGGGATCAAGTGGCCCATGCCACCTGCTAGAGCTCTGGCCCGCCTAGGGATCAATTCGCTTGTGCCACCTGCTAGTGCTAGGGATCAAGTGGCCTGTGTCACCTGCTAGCACTCTCGCCCACCTAGGGATCAAGTGGAACATGCCACCTGCTAGCGCTATGGCCCGCCTAGGGATCAGGTGCCCCTCACCACCTGCTAGCGCTCTGGCCCACCTAGGGATCAAGTGGCCCGCGCCACCTGCTAGCACTCCCGCACACCTAGGGATCAGGTGGCACGCACCACCTGCTAGCGCTGTGGCCCACCTACGGATCAAGTGGCCCGTGCCACCTGCTAGAGCTCTGGCCCACCTAGGGATCGAGTCGCTCCTGCCACCTGCTAGCGCTAGGGATCAAGTGGCCTGTGTCACCTGCTAGCACTCTTGCCCACCTAGGGATCAAGTGGCCCATGCCACCTGCTAGCGCTATGGCCCGCCTAGGGATCAGGTGCCCAGCACCACCTGCTAGCACTCTGGCCCGCCTAGGGATCAATTGGCTTGTGCCACCTGCTAGTGCTAGGGATCAAGTGGCCTGTGTCACCTGCTAGCACTCTCGCCCACCTAGGGATCAAGAGGCCCATGCCACCTGCTAGCGCTATGGGCCGCCTAGGGATCAGGTGCCCCTCACCACCTGCTAGCGCTCTGGCCCACCTAGGGATCAAGTGGCCCGCGCCACATGCTAGCACTCCCGCACACCTAGGGATCAGGTGGCCCGCACCACCTGCTAGCGCTGTGGCCCACCTAGGGATCAAGTGGCTCGCACCACCTGCTAGCACTCTGGCCTGCCTAGGGAGCAGGTGCCCATCGCCACCTGCTAGCGCTCTGGCCCATCTAGGGATCAAGTGGCCCGCGCCACATGCTAGCACTCTAGGCCACCTAGGCATCAAGTGGCCCATGCCACCTGCTAGCACTCTGGCCCTCCAAGGAATCAGGTGCCCAGCACCACCTGCTAGCACTCTGGCCCTCCTAGGGATTAAGTGGCCCGTGCCACCTGCTAGCACTCTGGCCCACCTAGGTATCAAGTGGCCTGCGCCACATGCTAGCACTCTCGCACACCTAGGGATCAGGTGGCCCGCACCACCTGCTAGCGCTGTGGCCCGCCTAGGGATCAAGTGGCCCATGCCACCTGCTAGAGCTCTGGCCCGCCTAGGGATCAATTCACTTGTGCCACCTGCTAGTGCTAGGGATCTAGTGGCCTGTGTCACCTGCTAGCACTCTCGCCCACCTAGGGATCAAGTGGCCCATGCCACCTGCTAGCGCTATGGCCCGCCTAGGGATCAGGTGCCCCTCACCACCTGCTAGCGCTCTGGCCCACCTAGGGATCAAGTGGCCCGCGCCACCTGCTAGCACTCCCGCACACCTAGGGATCAGGTGGCCCGCACCACCTGCTAGAACTCTGGCCCACCTAGGGATTAAGTGGCCCGTGCCACCTGCTAGCACTCTGGCCCACCTAGGGATCAAGTGGCCCGCGCCACATGCTAGCACTCTCGCACGCCTAGGGATCAGGTGCCCCTCACAACCTGCTAGCGCTCTGGCCCACCTAGGGATCAAGTGGCCCTCGCCACCTGCTAGCACTCCCGCACACCTAGGGATCAGGTGGCCCACGCCACCTGCTAGCGCTGTGGCACACCTAGGTATCAAGTGGCTCGCACCACCTGCTAGCACTCTGGCCTGCCTAGGGATCAGGTGCCCCTCGCCACCTGCTAGCGCTCTGGCCCATCTAGGGATCAAGTGGCCCGTGCCACCGGCTAGAGCTCTGGCCCGCCTAGGGATCAATTCGCTCGTGCCACCTGCTAGTGCTAGGGATCTAGTGGCCTGTGTCACCTGCTAGCACTCTCGCCCACCTAGGGATCAAGTGGCCCAAGCCACCTGCTAGCGCTATGGCCCGCCTAGGGTTTAGGTGCCCCTCACCACCTGCTAGCGCTCTGGCCCACCTAGGGATCAAGTGGCCCGCGCTACCTGCTAGCACTCCCGCACACCTAGGGATCAGGTGGCCCGCACCACCTGCTAGCGCTGTGGCCCACCTAGGGATCAAGTGGCTCGCACCACCTGCTAGCACTCTGGCCTGCCTAGGGATCAGGTGCCCCTCGCCACCTGCTAGCGCTCTGGCCCGCCTAGGGATTAAGTGGCCCGTGCCACCTGCTTGCGCTCTAGCCCGCCTAGGGATCAGGTGCCACTCTCCACCTGCTAGCGCTCTGGCCCGCCTATGGATCAAGTGGCGCACGCCACCCGCTAGCGCTCTGGCCCGCCTAGGGATCAAGTGGCCCACGCCACCTCCTAGCACTCTGGCCCACTTAGGGATCAAGTGGCCTGCACCACCTGCTAGTGCTCTGGCCTGCCTAGGGATCAGGTGCCCCTCACCACCTGCTAGTGCTTTGGCCTGCCTAGGTGTCAGGTGGCCTGCACCACCTGCTAGCGCTCTGGCCCACCTAGGGATCAAGTGGCCCGCGCCACCTGCTAGCACTCCCGCACACCTAGGGATCAAGCGGCCCGCACCACCTGCTAGCGCTGTGGCCCACCTAGGGATCAAGTGGCTCACACCACCTGCTAGCACTCTGGCCTGCCTAGGGATCAGTTGCCCCTTGCCACCTGCTAGCGCTCTGGCCCATCTAGGGATCAAGTGGCCCGCGCCACATGCTAGCACTCTAGGCCACCTAGGCATCAAGTGGCCCATGCCACCTGCTAGCACTCTGGCCCACCAAGGAATCAGGTGCCCAGCACCACCTGCTAGCACTCTGGCCCGCCTAGGGATCAAGTGGCCCGTGCCACCTGCTTGCACTCTGGCCCACCTAGGGATCAAGTGGCCCGTGCCACAAGCTAGCACTCTCGCACACCTAGGGATCAGGTGGCCCGCACCACCTGCTAGCGCTGTGGCCCGCCTAGGGATCAAGTGGCCCATGCCACCTGCTAGAGCTCTGGCCCGCCTAGGGATCAATTCGCTCGTGCCACCTGCTAGTGCTAGGGATCAAGTGGCCTGCGTCACCTGCTAGCACTCTCGCCCACCTAGGGATCAAGTGGCCCATGCCACCTGCTAGCGCTATGGCCCGCCTAGGGATCAGGTGTCCTTCACCACCTGCTAGCGCTCTGGCCCACCTAGGGATCAAGTGGCCCGCGCCACCGGCTAGCACTCCCGCACACCTAGGGATCAGATGGCCCGCACCACCTGCTAGCGCTGTGGCCCACCTACGGATCAAGTGGCCCGTGCCACCTGCTAGAGCTCTGGCCCACCTAGGGATCAAGTCGCTCCTGCCACCTGCTAGCGCTAGGGATCAAGTGGCCTGTGTCACCTGCTCGAACTCTTGCCCACCTAGGGATCAAGTGGCCCATGCCACCTGCTAGCGCTATGGCCCGCCTAGGGATCAGGTGCCCCTCACCACCTGCTAGCGCTCTGGCCCACCTAAGGATCAAGTGGCCCGTGCCACCTGCTAGCACTCCCGCACACCTAGGAATCAGATGGCCCGCACCACCTGCTAGCGCTGTGGCCCACCTACGGATCAAGTGGCCCGTGCCACCTACTAGAGCTCTGGCCCACCTAGGGATCAAGTCGCTCCTGCCACCTGCTAGCGCTAGGGATCAAGTGGCCTGTGTCACCTGCTCGAACTCTTGCCCACCTAGGGCAAGAGTTCAAGTGGCCCATGCCACCTGCTAGCGCTATGGCCCGCCCAGGGATCAGGTGCCCAGCACCACCTGCTAGCACTCTGGCCCGCCTAGGGATCAAGTGGCCCGTGCCACATGCTAGCACTCTCGCACACCTAGGGATCAGGTGGCCCACACCACCTGCTAGCGCTGTGGCCCACCTAGGGATCAAGTGGCCCATGCCACCTGCTAGAGCTCTGGCCCGCCTAGGGATCAATTCGCTTGTGCCACCTGCTAGTGCTAGGGATCAAGTGGCCTGTGTCACCTGCTAGCACTCTCGCCCACCTAGGGATCAAGTGGAACATGCCACCTGCTAGCGCTATGGCCCGCCTAGGGATCAGGTGCCCCTCACCACCTGCTAGCGCTCTGGCCCACCTAGGGATCAAGTGGCCCGCGCCACCTGCTAGCACTCCCGCACACCTAGGGATCAGGTGGCACGCACCACCTGCTAGCGCTGTGGCCCACCTACGGATCAAGTGGCCCGTGCCACCTGCTAGAGCTCTGGCCCACCTAGGGATCGAGTCGCTCCTGCCACCTGCTAGCGCTAGGGATCAAGTGGCCTGTGTCACCTGCTAGCACTCTTGCCCACCTAGGGATCAAGTGGCCCATGCCACCTGCTAGCGCTATGGCCCGCCTAGGGATCAGGTGCCCAGCACCACCTGCTAGCACTCTGGCCCGCCTAGGGATCAATTGGCTTGTGCCACCTGCTAGTGCTAGGGATCAAGTGGCCTGTGTCACCTGCTAGCACTCTCGCCCACCTAGGGATCAAGAGGCCCATGCCACCTGCTAGCGCTATGGGCCGCCTAGGGATCAGGTGCCCCTCACCACCTGCTAGCGCTCTGGCCCACCTAGGGATCAAGTGGCCCGCGCCACATGCTAGCACTCCCGCACACCTAGGGATCAGGTGGCCCGCACCACCTGCTAGCGCTGTGGCCCACCTAGGGATCAAGTGGCTCGCACCACCTGCTAGCACTCTGGCCTGCCTAGGGAGCAGGTGCCCATCGCCACCTGCTAGCGCTCTGGCCCATCTAGGGATCAAGTGGCCCGCGCCACATGCTAGCACTCTAGGCCACCTAGGCATCAAGTGGCCCATGCCACCTGCTAGCACTCTGGCCCTCCAAGGAATCAGGTGCCCAGCACCACCTGCTAGCACTCTGGCCCTCCTAGGGATTAAGTGGCCCGTGCCACCTGCTAGCACTCTGGCCCACCTAGGTATCAAGTGGCCTGCGCCACATGCTAGCACTCTCGCACACCTAGGGATCAGGTGGCCCGCACCACCTGCTAGCGCTGTGGCCCGCCTAGGGATCAAGTGGCCCATGCCACCTGCTAGAGCTCTGGCCCGCCTAGGGATCAATTCACTTGTGCCACCTGCTAGTGCTAGGGATCTAGTGGCCTGTGTCACCTGCTAGCACTCTCGCCCACCTAGGGATCAAGTGGCCCATGCCACCTGCTAGCGCTATGGCCCGCCTAGGGATCAGGTGCCCCTCACCACCTGCTAGCGCTCTGGCCCACCTAGGGATCAAGTGGCCCGCGCCACCTGCTAGCACTCCCGCACACCTAGGGATCAGGTGGCCCGCACCACCTGCTAGAACTCTGGCCCACCTAGGGATTAAGTGGCCCGTGCCACCTGCTAGCACTCTGGCCCACCTAGGGATCAAGTGGCCCGCGCCACATGCTAGCACTCTCGCACGCCTAGGGATCAGGTGCCCCTCACAACCTGCTAGCGCTCTGGCCCACCTAGGGATCAAGTGGCCCTCGCCACCTGCTAGCACTCCCGCACACCTAGGGATCAGGTGGCCCACGCCACCTGCTAGCGCTGTGGCACACCTAGGTATCAAGTGGCTCGCACCACCTGCTAGCACTCTGGCCTGCCTAGGGATCAGGTGCCCCTCGCCACCTGCTAGCGCTCTGGCCCATCTAGGGATCAAGTGGCCCGTGCCACCGGCTAGAGCTCTGGCCCGCCTAGGGATCAATTCGCTCGTGCCACCTGCTAGTGCTAGGGATCTAGTGGCCTGTGTCACCTGCTAGCACTCTCGCCCACCTAGGGATCAAGTGGCCCAAGCCACCTGCTAGCGCTATGGCCCGCCTAGGGTTTAGGTGCCCCTCACCACCTGCTAGCGCTCTGGCCCACCTAGGGATCAAGTGGCCCGCGCTACCTGCTAGCACTCCCGCACACCTAGGGATCAGGTGGCCCGCACCACCTGCTAGCGCTGTGGCCCACCTAGGGATCAAGTGGCTCGCACCACCTGCTAGCACTCTGGCCTGCCTAGGGATCAGGTGCCCCTCGCCACCTGCTAGCGCTCTGGCCCGCCTAGGGATTAAGTGGCCCGTGCCACCTGCTTGCGCTCTAGCCCGCCTAGGGATCAGGTGCCACTCTCCACCTGCTAGCGCTCTGGCCCGCCTATGGATCAAGTGGCGCACGCCACCCGCTAGCGCTCTGGCCCGCCTAGGGATCAAGTGGCCCACGCCACCTCCTAGCACTCTGGCCCACTTAGGGATCAAGTGGCCTGCACCACCTGCTAGTGCTCTGGCCTGCCTAGGGATCAGGTGCCCCTCACCACCTGCTAGTGCTTTGGCCTGCCTAGGTGTCAGGTGGCCTGCACCACCTGCTAGCGCTCTGGCCCACCTAGGGATCAAGTGGCCCGCGCCACCTGCTAGCACTCCCGCACACCTAGGGATCAAGCGGCCCGCACCACCTGCTAGCGCTGTGGCCCACCTAGGGATCAAGTGGCTCACACCACCTGCTAGCACTCTGGCCTGCCTAGGGATCAGTTGCCCCTTGCCACCTGCTAGCGCTCTGGCCCATCTAGGGATCAAGTGGCCCGCGCCACATGCTAGCACTCTAGGCCACCTAGGCATCAAGTGGCCCATGCCACCTGCTAGCACTCTGGCCCACCAAGGAATCAGGTGCCCAGCACCTCCTGCTAGCACTCTGGCCCGCCTAGGGATCAAGTGGCCCGTGCCACCTGCTTGCACTCTGGCCCACCTAGGGATCAAGTGGCCCGTGCCACAAGCTAGCACTCTCGCACACCTAGGGATCAGGTGGCCCGCACCACCTGCTAGCGCTGTGGCCCGCCTAGGGATCAAGTGGCCCATGCCACCTGCTAGAGCTCTGGCCCGCCTAGGGATCAATTCGCTCGTGCCACCTGCTAGTGCTAGGGATCAAGTGGCCTGCGTCACCTGCTAGCACTCTCGCCCACCTAGGGATCAAGTGGCCCATGCCACCTGCTAGCGCTATGGCACGCCTAGGGATCAGGTGCCCCTCAGCACCTGCTAGCGCTCTGGCCCACCTAGGGATCAAGTGGCCCGCGCCACCTGCTAGCACTCCCGCACACCTAGGGATCAGGTGGCCCGCACCACCTGCTAGTGCTGTGGCCCACCTAGGGATCAAGTGGCTCGCACCACCTGCTAGCACTCTGGCCTGCCTAGGGATCAGGTGCCCATCGCCACCTGCTAGCGCTTTGGCCCATCTAGGGATCAAGTGGCCCACGCCACATGCTAGCACTCTAGGCCACCTAGGCATCAAGTGGTCCATGCCACCTGCTAGCACTCTGGCCCACCAAGGAATCAGGTGCCCAGCACCACCTGCTAGCACTCTGGCCTGCCCAGGGATTAAGTGGCCCGTGCCACCTGCTAGCACTCTGGCCCACCCAGGGATCAAGTGGCCCGCGCCACATGCTAGCACTCTCGCACACCTAGGGATCAAGTGGCCCGTGCCACCTGCTAGAGCTCTGGCCCGCCTAGGGATCAATTCGCTCGTGCCACCTGCTAGTGCTAGGGATCAAGTGGCCTGTGTTACCTGCTAGCACTCTTGCCCACCTAGGGATCAAGTGGCCCATGCCACCTGCTAGCGCTATGGCCCGCCTAGGGATCAGGTGCCCCTCACCACCTGCTAGCGCTCTGGCCCACCTAGGGATCAAGTGGCCCGCGCCACCTGCAAGCACTCCCGCACACCTAGGGATCAGGTGGCCCGCACCACCTGCTAGCGCTGTGGCCCACCTAGGGATCAAGTGGCTCGCACCACCTGCTAGCACTCTGGCCTGCCTAGGGATCAGGTGCCCCTCGCCACCTGCTAGCGCTCTGGCCCATCTAGGGATCAAGTGGCCCGTGCCACCTGCTAGAGCTCAGGCCCACCTAGGGATCAAGTCGCTCCTGCCACCTGCTAGCGCTATGGATCAAGTGGCCTGTGTCACCTGCTAGCACTCTCGCCCACCTAGGGATCAAGTGGCCCATGCCACCTGCTAGCGCTATGGCCCGCCTAGGGATCAGGTGCCCAGCACCACCTGCAAGCACTCTGGCCCGCCTAGGGATCAAGTGGCCCGTGCCACCTGCTAGCACTCTGGCCCACCTAGGGATCAAGTGGCCCGCGCCACATGCTAGCACTCTCGCACACCTAGGGATCAGGTGGCCCGCACCACCTGCTAGCGCTGTGGCCCGCCTAGGGATCAAGTGGCCCATGCCACCTGCTAGAGCTCTGGCCCGCCTAGGAATCAATTCGCTCGAGACACCTGCTAGTGCTAGGGATCAAATGGCCTGCGTCACCTACTAGCACTCTCGCCCACCTAGGGATCAAGTGGCCCATGCCACCTGCTAGCGCTATGGCACGCCTAGGGATCAGGTGCCCCTCACCACCTGCTAGCGCTCTGGCCCACCTAGGGATCAAGTGGCCCGCGCCACCTGCTAGCACTCCCGCACACCTAGGGATCAGGTGGCCCGCACCACCTGCTAGTGCTGTGGCCCACCTAGGGATCAAGTGGCTCGCACCACCTGCTAGCACTCTGGCCTGCCTAGGGATCAGGTGCCCATCGCCACCTGCTAGCGCTCTGGCCCATCTAGGGATCAAGTGGCCCACGCAACATGCTATCACTCTAGGCCACCTAGGCATCAAGTGGTCCATGCCACCTGCTAGCACTCTGGCCCACCAAGGAATCAGGTGCCCAGCACCACCTGCTAGCGCTCTGGCCTGCCCAGGGATTAAGTGGCCCGTGCCACCTGCTAGCACTCTGGCCCACCCAGGGATCAAGTGGCCCGCGCCACATGCTAGCACTCTCGCACACCTAGGGATCACGTGGCCCACACCACCTGCTAGCGCTGTGGCCCGCCTAGGGATCAAGTGGCCCGTGCCACCTGCTAGAGCTCTGGCCCGCCTAGGGATCAATTCGCTCGTGCCACCTGCTAGTGCTAGGGATCAAGTGGCCTGTGTTACCTGCTAGCACTCTTTCCCATCTAGGGATAAAGTGGCCCATGCCACCTGCTAGCGCTATGGCCCGCCTAGGGATCAGGTGCCCCTCACCACCTGCTAGCGCTCTGGCCCACCTAGGGATCAAGTAGCCCGCGCCACCTGCTAGCACTTCCGCACACCTAGGGATCAGGTGGCCCGCACCACCTGCTAGCGCTGTGGCCCACCTAGGGATCAAGTGACCCGTGCCACCTGCTAGAGCTCTGGCCCACCTAGGGATCAAGTCGCTCCTGCCACCTGCTAGCGCTAGGGATCAAGTGGCCCGTGCCACCTGCTAGCACTCTGGCCCACCTAGGGATCAAGTGGCCCGCGCCACATGCTAGCACTGTGGCCCGCCTAGGGATCAAGTTGCCCATGCCACCTGCTAGAGCTCTGGCCCGCCTAGGGATCAAGTCGCTCGTGCCACCTGCTAGTGCTAGGGATCAAGCGGCCTGTGTCACCTGCTAGCACTCTCGCCCACCTAGGGATCAAGTGGCCCATGCCACCTCCTAGTGCTATGGCCCGCCTAGGGATCAGGTGCCCCTCGCCACCTGCTAGCGCTCTGGCCCGCCTAGGGATAAGGTGGCCCGTGCCACCTGCTTGCGCTCTGGCTCGCCTAGGGATCAGGTGCCACTCGCCACATGCTAGCGCTCTGGCCCGCCTAGGGATCAAGTGGCCCACGCCACCTCCTAGCACTCTGGCCCACTTAGGGATCAAGTGGCCTGCACCACCTGCTAGTGCTCTGGCCTGCCTAGGGATCAGGTGCCCATCACCACCTGCTAGTGCTTTGGCCTGCCTAGGGATCAGGTGGCCTGCACCACCTGCTAGCGCTCTGGCCCACCTAGGGATCAAGTGGCTCGCACCACCTGCTAGCACTCTGGCCTGCCTAGGGATCAGGTGCCCCTCGCCACCTGCTAGCGCTCTGGCCCATCTAGGGATCAAGTGGCCCGCGCCACATGCTAGCACTCTCGCACACCTAGGGATCAGGTGGCCCGCACCACCTGCTAGCGCTGTGGCCCGCCTAGGGATCAAGTGGCCCGTGCCACCTGCTAGCACTCTCACACACCTAGGGATCAGGTGGCCCGTGCCACCTGCTAGCACTCTCACACACCTAGGGATCAGGTGGCCCGCACCACCTGCTAGCGCTGTGGCCCGCCTAGGGATCAAGTGGCCCATGCCACCTGCTAGAGCTCTGGCCCGCCTAGGGATCAATTCGCTCATGCCACCTGCTAGTGCTAGGGATCAAGTGGCCTGTGTCACCTGCTAGCACTCTTGCCCACCTAGGGATCAAGTGGCCCATGCCACCTGCTAGCGCTATGGCCCGCCTAGGGATCAGGTGCCCAGCAGCACCTGCTAGCACTCTGGCCCGCCTAGTGATCAAGTGGCCCGTGCCACCTGCTATCACTCTGGCCCACCTAGGGATCAGGTGGCCCGCGCCACATGCTAGCACTCTCGCACACCTAGGGATCAGGTGGCTCGCATCACCTGCTAGCGCTGTGGCCCGCCTAGGGATCAAGTGGCCCGTGCCACCTGCTAGCACTCTCACACACCTAGGGATCAGGTGGCCCGTGCCACCTGCTAGCACTCTCACACACCTAGGGATCAGGTGGCCCGCACCACCTGCTAGCGCTGTGGCCCGCCTAGGGATCAAGTGGCCCATGCCACCTGCTAGAGCTCTGGCCCGCCTAGGGATCAATTCGCTCATGCCACCTGCTAGTGCTAGGGATCAAGTGGCCTGTGTCACCTGCTAGCACTCTCGCCCACCTAGGGATCAAGTGGCCCATGCCACCTGCTAGCGCTATTGCCCGCCTAGGGATCAGGTGCCCCTCACCACCTGCTAGCGCTCTGGCCCACCTAGGGATCAAGTGGCCCGCGCCACCTGCTAGCACTCCCGCACACCTAGGGATCAGGTGGCCCGCACCACCTGCTAGCGCTGTGGCCCACCTAGGGATCAAGTGGCTCGCACCACCTCCTAGCACTCTGGCCTGCCTAGGGATCAGGTGCCCATCGCCACCTGCTAGCGCTCTGGCCCATCTAGGGATCAAGTGGCCCGCGCCACATGCTAGCACTCTAGGCCATCTAGGCATCAAGTGGCCCTTGCCACCTGCTAGCACTCTGGCCCACCAAGGAATCAGGTGCCCAGCACCACCTGCTAGCACTCTGGCCCGCCTAGGGATTAAGTGGCCCGTGCCACCTGCTAGCACTCTGGCCCACCTAGGGATCAAGTGGCCCGCGCCACATGCTAGCACTCTAGGCCACCTAGGCATCAAGTGGCCCATGCCACCTGCTAGCACTCTGGCCCACCAAGGTATCAGGTGACCAGCACCACCTGCTAGGACTCTGGCCCGCCTAGGGATCAACTGGCCCGTGCCACCTGCTAGAGCTCTGGCCCGCCTAGGGATCAATTCGCTCGTGCCACCTGCTAGCACTCTCGCACACCTAGGGATCAGGTGGCCCGCACCACCTGCTAGCGCTGTGGCCCGCCTAGGGATCAAGTGGCCCGTGCCACCTGCTAGAGCTCTGGCCCGCCTAGGGATCAATTTGCTCGTGCCACCTGCTAGTGCTAGGGATCAAGTGGCCTGTGTTACCTGCTAGCACTCTCGCCCACCTAGGGATCAAGTGGCCCATGCCACCTGCTAGCGCTATGGCCCGCCTAGGGATCAGGTGCCCCTCACCACCTGCTAGTGCTCTGGCCCACCTAGGGATCAAGTGGCCCGCGCCACCTGCTAGCACTCCCGCACACCTAGGGATCAGGTGGCCCGCACCACCTGCTAGCGCTGTGGCCCACCTACGGATCAAGTGGCCCGTGCCACCTGCTAGAGCTCTGGCCCACCTAGGGATCAAGTCGCTCCTGCCACCTGCTAGCGCTAGGGATCAAGTGGCCTGTGTCACCTGCTAGCACTCTTGCCCACCTAGGGATCAAGTGGCCCATGCCACCTGCTAGCGCTATGGCCCGCCTAGGGATCAGGTGCCCAGCACCACCTGCTAGCACTCTGGCCCGCCTAGGGATCAAGTGGCCCGTGCCACCTGCTATCACTCTGGCCCACCTAGGGATCAGGTGGCCCGCGCCACATGCTAGCACTCTCGCACACCTAGGGATCAGGTGGCTCGCATCACCTGCTAGCGCTGTGGCCCGCCTAAGGATCAAGTGGCCCATGCCACCTGCTAGAGCTCTGGCCCGCCTAGGGATCAATTCGCTCGTGCCACCTGCTAGTGCTAGGGATCAAGTGGCCTTTGTCACCTGCTAGCACTCTCGCCCACCTAGGGATCAAGAGGCCCATGCCACCTGCTAGCGCTATGGCCCGCCTAGGGATCAGGTGCCCCTCACCACCTGCTAGCGCTCTGGCCCACCTAGGGATCAAGTGGCCCGCGCCACCTGCTAGCACTCCCGCACACCTATGGATAAGGTGGCCCGCACCACCTGCTAGCGCTGTGGCCCACCTAGGGATCAAGTGGCTCGCACCACCTGCTAGCACTTTGGCCTGCCTAGGTATCAGGTGCCCCTCGCCACCTGCTAGCGCTCTGGCCCATAAAGGGATCAAGTGGCCCGTGCCACCTGCTTGAGCTCTGGCCCGCCTAGGGATCAATTCGCTCGTGCCACCTGCTAGTGCTAGGGATCTAGTGGCCTGTGTCACCTGCTAGCACTCTCGCCCACCTAGGGATCAAGTGGCCCATGCCACATGCTAGCGCTATGGCCCGCCTAGGGATCAGGTGCCCCTCACCACCTGCTCGCGCTCTGGCCCACCTAGAGATCAAGTGGCCCGCACTTCCTGCTAGCACTCCCGCACACCTAGGGATCAGGTGGCCCGCACCACCTGCTAGCGCTGTGGCCAACCTAGGGATCAAGTGGCTCGCACCACCTGCTAGCACTCTGGTCTGCCTAGGGATCAGGTGCCCCTCGCCACCTGCTAGCGCTCTGGCCCGCCTAGAGATTAAGTGGCCCGTGCAACCTGCTTGCGCTCTAGCCCGCCTAGGGATCAGGTGCCACTCGCCACCTGCTAGCGCTCTGGCCCACCTATGGTTCACGTGGCCCACGCCACCCGCTAGCGCTCTGGCCCGCCTATGGATCAAGTGGCCTGCACCACCTGCTAGTGCTCTGGCCTGCCTAGGTATCAGGTGCCCCTCACCAACTGCTAGTGCTTTGGCCTGCCTAGGGATCAGGTGGCCTGCACCACCTGCTAGCGCTCTGGCCCACCTAGGGATCAAGTGGCTCGCACCACCTGCTAGCACTCTGGCCTGCCTAGGGATCAGGTGCCCCTCGCCACCTGCTAGCGCTCTGGCCCATCTAGGGATCAAGTGGCCCGCGCCACATGCTAGCACTCTAGGCCACCTAGGTATCAAGTGGCCCATGCCACCTGCTAGCACTCTGGCCCACCAAGGAATCAGGTGCCCAGCACCACCTGCTAGCACTCTGTCCCGCCTAGGGATCAAGTGGCCCGTGCCACCTGCTAGCACTCTGGCCCACCTAGGGATCAAGTGGCCCGCGCCACATGCTAGCACTCTCGCACACCTAGGGATCAGGTGGCCCGCACCACCTGCTAGCGCTGTGGCCCGCCTAGGGATCAAGTGGCCCATGCCACCTGCTAGATCTCTGGCCCGCCTAGGGATCAATTCGCTCGTGCCACCTGCTAGTGCTAGGGATCAAGTGGCCTGTGTCACCTGTCAGCACTTTCGCCCACCTAGGGATCAAGTGGCCCATGCCACCTGCTAGCGCTATGGCCCGCCTAGGGATCAGGTGCCCCTCACCACCTGCTAGCGCTCTGGCCCACCTAGGGATCAAGTGGCCCGCGCCACCTGCTAGCACTACCGCACACCTAGGGATCAGGTGGCCCGCACCACCTGCTAGCGCTGTGGCCCACCTAGGGATCAAGTGGCTCGCACCACCTCCTAGCACTCTGGCCTGCCTAGGGATCAGGTGCCCATCGCCACCTGCTAGCGCTCTGGCCCATCTAGGGATCAAGTGGCCCGCGCCACATGCTAGCACTCTAGGCCACCTAGGCATCAAGTGGCCCATGCCACCTGCTAGCACTCTGGCCCACCAAGGAATCAGGTGCCCAGCACCACCTGCTAGCACTCTGGCCCGCCTAGGGATTAAGTGGCCCGTGCCACCTGCTAGCACTCTGGCCCACCTAGGGATCAAGTGGCCCGCACCACATGCTAGCACTCTCGCACACTTAGGGATCAGGTGGCCCGCACCACCTGCTAGCGCTGTGGCCCGCCTAGGGATCAAGTGGCCCGTGCCACCTGCTAGAGCTCTGGCCCGCCTAGGGATCAATTCGCTCGTGCCACCTGCTAGTGCTAGGGATCTAGTGGCCTGTGTCACCTGCTAGCGCTCTGGCCCACCTAGGGATCAAGTGGCCCATGCCACCTGCTAGCGCTATGGCCCGCCTAGGGATCAGGTGCCCCTCACCACCTGCTAGCGCTCTGGCCCACCTAGGGATCAAGTGGCCCGCGCCACATGCTAGCACTCTCGCACACCTAGGGATCAGGTGGCCCGCACCACCTACTAGCGCTGTGGCCGCCTAGGGATCAAGTGGCCCATGCCACCTGCTAGAGCTCTGGCCTGCCTAGGGATCAATTCGCTCGTGCCACCTGCTAGTGCTAGGGATCTAGTGGCCTGTGTCACCTGCTAGCACTCTCGCCCACCTAGGGATCAAGTGGCCCATGCCACCTGCTAGCGCTATGGCCCGCCTAGGGATCAGGTGCCCCTCACCACCTGCTAGCGCTCTGGCCCACCTAGGGATCAAGTGGCCCGTGCCACCTGCTAGCACTCCCGCACACCTAGGGATCAGGTGGCCCGCACCACCTGCTAGCGCTGTGGCCCACCTAGGAATCAAGTGGCTCACACCACCTGCTAGCACTCTGGCCTGCCTAGGGATCAGGTGCCCCTCGCCACCTGCTAGCGCTCTGGCCCATCTAGGGATCAAGTGGCCCGCGCCACATGCTAGCACTCTAGGCCACCTAGGCATCAAGTGGCCCATGCCACCTGCTAGCACTCTGGCCCACCAAGGAATCAGGTGCCCAGCACCACCTGCTAGCACTCTGGCCCGCCTAGGGATCAAGTGGCCTGTGCCACCTGCTAGCACTCTGGCCCACCTAGGGATCAAGTGGCCCGTGCCACATGCTAGCACTCTCGCACACCTAGGGATCAGGTGGCCCGCACCACCTGCTAGCGCTGTGGCCCGCCTAGTCATCAAGTGGCCCATGCCACCTGCTAGAGCTCTGGCCCGCCTAGGGATCAATTCGCTCGTGCCACCTGCTAGTGCTAGGGATCAAGTGGCCTGCGTCACCTGCTAGCGTTCTCGCCCACCTAGGGATCAAGTGGCCCATGCCAAATGCTAGCGCTATGGCCCGCCTAGGGATCAGGTGCCCCTCACCACCTGCTTGCGCTCTGGCCCACCTAGGGATCAAGTGGCCCGCGCCACCTGTTAGCACTCCCGCACACCTAGGGATCAGGTGGCCCGCACCACCTGCTAGTTCTGTGGCCCACCTAGGGATCAAGTGGCTCGCACCACCTGCTAGCACTCTGGCCTGTCTAGGGATCAGGTTCCCATCGCCACCTGCTAGCGCTCTGGCCCATCTAGGGATCAAGTGGCCCGCGCCACATGCTCGCACTCTAGGCCACCTAGGCATCAAGTGGCTCATGCCACCTGCTAGCACACTGGCTCACCAAGGAATCAGGTGCCCAGCACCACCTGCAAGGACTCTGGCCCGCCTAGGGATTAAGTGGCCCATGCCACCTGCTAGCACTCTGGCCCACCTAGGGATCAAGTGGCCCGCGCCACATGCTAGCACTCTCGCACACCTAGGGATCAGGTGGCCCGCACCACCTGCTAGCGCTGTGTCCCGCCTAGGGATCAAGTGGCCCGTGCCACCTGCTAGAGCTCTGGCCTGCCTAGGGATCAATTCGCTCGTGCCACCTGCTAGTGCTAGGGATCTAGTGGCCTGTGTCACCTGCTAGCACTCTCGCCCACCTAGGGATCAAGTGGCCCATGCCACCTGCTAGCGCTATGGCCCGCCTAGGGATCAGGTGCCCCTCACCACCTGCTAGCGCTCTGGCCCACCTAGGGATCAAGTGGCCCGCGCCACCTGCTAGCACTCTGGCCTGCCTAGGGATCAGGTGCCCCTCGCCACCTGCTAGCGCTCTGGCCCATCTAGGGATCAAGTGGCCCGCACCACATGCTAGCACTCTAGGCCACCTAGGCATCAAGTGGCCCATGCCACCTGCTAGCACTCTGGCCCAACAAGGATTCAGGTGCCCAGCACCACCTGCTAGCACTCTGGCCCGCCTAGGGATCAAGTGGCCAGTGTCACCTGCTAGCACTCTGGCCCACCTAGGGATCAAGTGGCCCGCGCCACATGCTAGCACTCTCGCACACCTAGGGATCAGGTGGCCCGCACCACCTGCTAGAGCTCTGGCCCGCCTAGGGATCAATTCGCTTGTGCCACCTGCTAGTGCTAGGGATCTAGTGGCCTGTGTCACCTGCTAGCACTCTCGCCCACCTAGGGATCAAGTGGCCCATGCCACCTGCTAGCACTAAGGCCCGCCTAGGGATCAGGTGCCCCTCACCACCTGCTAGCACTCCCGCACATCTAGGGATCAGGTGGCCCGCACCACCTGCTAGCGCTGTGGCCCGCCTAGGGTTAAAGTGGCTCGCACCACCTGCTAGCACTCTGGCCTGCCTAGGGATCAGGTGCCCCTCGCCACCTGCTAGCGCTCTGGCCCATCTAGGGATCAAGTGGCCCGCGCCTCATGCTAGCACTCTAGGCCACCTAGGCATCAAGTGGCCCATGCCACCTGCTAGCACTCTCGCACACCTAGGGATCAGGTGGCCCGCACCACCTGCTAGCGCTGTGGCCCGCCTAGGGATCAAGTGGCCCATGTCACCTGCTAGCGCTGTGGCCCACCTAGGGATCAAGTGGCTCGCACCACCTGCTAGCACTCTGGCCTGCCTAGGGATCAGGTGCCCATCGCCACCTGCTAGCGCTCTGGCCCATCTAGGGATCAAGTGGCCCGCGCCACATGCTAGCACTCTAGGCCACCTAGGCATCAAGTGGCCCATGCCACCTGCTAGCACTCTGGCCCACCAAGGAATCAGGTGCTCAGCACCACCTGCTAGCACTCTGGCCCTCCTAGGGATCAAGTGGCCCGCGCCACATGCTAGCACTCTCGCACACCTAGGGATAAGGTGGCCCGCACCACCTGCTAGCGCTGTGGCCCGCCTAGGGATCAAGTGGCCCGTGCCACCTGCTAGAGCTCTGGCCTGCCTAGGGATCAATTCGCTCGTGCCACCTGCTAGTGCTAGGGATCTAGTGGCCTGTGTCACCTGCTAGCACTCTCGCCCACCTAGGGATCAAGTGGCCCATGCCACCTGCTAGCGCTATGGCCCGCCTAGGGATCAGGTGCCCCTCACCACCTGCTAGCGCTCTGGCCCACCTAGGGATCAAGTGGCCCACGCCACCTGCTAGCACTCTGGCCTGCCTAGGGATCAGGTGCCCCTCGCCACCTGCTAGCGCTCTGGCCCATCTAGGGATCAAGTGGCCCGCACCACATGCTAGCACTCTAGGCCACCTAGGCATCAAGTGGCCCATGCCACCTGCTAGCACTCTGGCCCACCAAGGAATCAGGTGCCCAGCACCACCTGCTAGCACTCTGGCCCTCCTAGGGATCAAGTGGCCCGCGCCACATGCTAGCACTCTCGCACACCTAGGGATAAGGTGGCCCGCACCACCTGCTAGTGCTGTGGCCCGCCTAGGGATCAAGTGGCCCGTGCCACCTGCTAGAGCTCTGGCCCGCCTAGGGATCAATTCGCTCGTTCCAACTGCTAGTGCTAGGGATCTAGTGGCCTGTGTCACCTGCTAGCGTTCTCGCCCACCTAGGGATCAAGTGGCCCATGCCACCTGCTAGCGCTATGGCCCGTCTAGGGATCAGGTGCCCCTCACCACCTGCTAGCGCTCTGGCCCACCTAGGGATCAAGTGGCCCGCGCCACCTGCTAGCACTCCCGCACACCTAGGGATCAGGTGGCCCGCACCACCTGCTAGCGCTGTGGCCCACCTAGGGATCATGTGGCCCGTGCCACCTGCTAGAGCTCTGGCCCACCTAGGGATCAAGTCGCTCCTGCCACCTGCTAGCGCTATGGATCAAGTGGCCCGTGCCACCTGCTAGCACTCTGGCCCACCTAGGGATCAAGTGGCCCGCGCCACATGCTAGCACTCCCGCACACCTAGGGATCAGGTGGCCCGCACCACCTGCTAGTGCTGTGGCCCACCTACGGATCAAGTGGCCCGTGCCACCTGCTAGATCTCTGGCCCGCCTAGGGATCAAGTCGCTCCTGCCACCTGCTAGCGCTAGGGATCAAGTGGCCTGTGTCACCTGCTAGCACTCTTGCCCACCTAGGGATCAAGTGGCCCATGCCACCTGCTAGCGCTATGGCCCGCCTAGGGATCAGGTGCCCAGCACCACCTGCTAGCACTCTGGCCCGCCTAGGGATCAAGTGGCCCATGCCACCTGCTAGCACTCTGGCCCACCTAGGAATCAAGTGGCCCGTGCCACATGCTAGCACTCTCGCACACCTAGGGATCAGGTGGCCCGCACCACCTGCTAGCGCTGTGGCCCGCCTAGGGATCAAGTGGCCCATGCCACCTGCTAGCGCTGTGGCCCACCTAGGGATCAAGTGGCTCGCACCACCTGCTAGCACTCTGGCCTGCCTAGGGATCAGGTGCCCATCGCCACCTGCTAGCGCTCTGGCCCATCTAGGGATCAAGTGGCCCGCGCCTCATGCTAGCACTCTAGGCCACCTAGGCATCAAGTGGCCCATGCCACCTGCTAGCACTCTGGCCCACCAAGGAATCAGGTGCCCAGCACCACCTGCTAGCACTCTGGCCCGCCTAGGGATCAGGTGGCCCGTGCCACCTGCTAGCACTCTTTGCCCACCTTGGGATCAAGTGGCCCATGCCACCTGCTAGCGCTATGGCCCGCCTAGGGATCAGGTGCCCCTCACCACCTGCTAGCGCTCTGGCCCACCTAGGGATCAAGTGGCCCGCGCCACCTGCTAGCACTACCGCACACCTAGGGATCAGGTGGCCCGCACCACCTGCTAGTGTTGTGGCCCACCTACGGATCAAGTGGCCCGTGCCACCTGCTAGATCTCTGGCCCACCTAGGGATCAAGTCGCTCCTGCCACCTGCTAGCGCTAGGGATCAAGTGGCCTGTGTCACCTGCTAGCACTCTTGCCCACCTAGGGATCAAGTGGCCCATGCCACCTGCTAGCGCTATGGCCCGCCTAGGGATCAGGTGCCCAGCACCACCTGCTAGCACTCTGGCCCGCCTAGGGATCAAGTGGCCCATGCCACCTGCTAGCACTCTGGCCCACCTAGGAATCAAGTGGCCCGTGCCACATGCTAGCACTCTTGCACACCTAGGGATCAGGTGGCCCGCACCACCTGCTAGCGCTGTGGCCCGCCTAGGGATCAAGTGGCCCATGCCACCTGCTAGCGCTGTGGCCCACCTAGGGATCAAGTGGCCCGCACCACCTGCTAGTGCTGTGGCCCGCCTAGGGATCAAAAGGCCCGTGCCACCTGCTAGAGCTCTGGCCCGCCTAGGGATCAATTCGCTCGTTCCAACTGCTAGTGCTAGGGATCTAGTGGCTTGTGTCACCTGCTAGCGTTCTCGCCCACCTAGGGATCAAGTGGCCCATGCCACCTGCTAGCGCTATGGCCCGTCTAGGGATCAGGTGCCCCTCACCACCTGCTAGCGCTCTGGCCCACCTAGGGATCAAGTGGCCCGCACCACCTGCTAGCACTCCTGCACACCTAGGGATCAGGTGGCCCGCACCACCTGCTAGCGCTGTGGCCCACCTACGGATCAAGTGGCCCGTGCCACCTGCTAGATCTCTGGCCCACCTAGGGATCAAGTCGCTCCTGCCACCTGCTAGCGCTAGGGATCAAGTGGCCTGTGTCACCTGCTAGCACTCTTGCCCACCTAGGGATCAAGTGGCCCATGCCACCTGCTAGCGCTATGGCCCGCCTAGGGATCAGGTGCCCAGCACCACCTGCTAGCACTCTGGCCCGCCTAGGGATCAAGTGGCCCGTGCCACCTGCTAGCACTCTGGCCCACCTAGGAATCAAGTGGCCTGCGCCACATGCTAGCACTCTCGCACACCTAGGGATCAGGTGGCCCGCACCACCTGCTAGCGCTGTGGCCCGCCTAGGGATCAAGTGGCCCATGCCACCTGCTAGCGCTGTGGCCCACCTAGGGATCAAGTGGCTCGCACCACCTGCTAGCACTCTGGCCTGCCTAGGGATCAGGTGCCCATCGCCACCTACTAGCGCTCTGGCCCATCTAGGGATCAAGTGGCCCGCGCCACATGCTAGCACTCTAGGCCACCTAGGCATCAAGTGGCCCATGCCACCTGCTAGCACTCTGGCCCACCAAGGAATCAGGTGCCCAGCACCACCTGCTAGCACTCTGGCCCTCCTAGGGATCAAGTGGCCCACGCCACATGCTAGCACTCTCGCACACCTAGGGATAAGGTGGCCCGCACCACCTGCTAGTGCTGTGGCACGCCTAGGGATCAAGTGGCCCGTGCCACCTGCTAGAGCTCTGGCCCGCCTAGGGATCAATTCGCTCGTTCCAACTGCTAGTGCTAGGGATCTAGTGGCCTGTGTCACCTGCTAGCGTTCTCGCCCACCTAGGGATCAAGTGGCCCATGCCAAATGCTAGCGCTATGGCCCGCCTAGGGATCAGGTGCCCCTCACCACCTGCTAGCGCTCTGGCCCACCTAGGGATCAAGTGGCCCGCGCCACCTGTTAGCACTCCCGCACACCTAGGGATCAGGTGGCCCGCACCACCTGCTAGTTCTGTGGCCCACCTAGGGATCAAGTGGCTCGCACCACCTGCTAGCACTCTGGCCTGTCTAGGGATCAGGTTCCCATCGCCACCTGCTAGCGCTCTGGCCCATCTAGGGATCAAGTGGCCCGCGCCACATGCTCGCACTCTAGGCCACCTAGGCATCAAGTGGCTCATGCCACCTGCTAGCACACTGGCTCACCAAGGAATCAGGTGCCCAGCACCACCTGCAAGGACTCTGGCCCGCCTAGGGATTAAGTGGCCCATGCCACCTGCTAGCACTCTGGCCCACCTAGGGATCAAGTGGCCCGCGCCACATGCTAGCACTCTCGCACACCTAGGGATCAGGTGGCCCGCACCACCTGCTAGCGCTGTGGCCCGCCTAGGGATCAAGTGGCCCGTGCCACCTGCTAGAGCTCTGGCCTGCCTAGGGATCAATTCGCTCGTGCCACCTGCTAGTGCTAGGGATCTAGTGGCCTGTGTCACCTGCTAGCACTCTCGCCCACCTAGGGATCAAGTGGCCCATGCCACCTGCTAGCGCTATGGCCCGCCTAGGGATCAGGTGCCCCTCACCACCTGCTAGCGCTCTGGCCCACCTAGGGATCAAGTGGCCCGCGCCACCTGCTAGCACTCTGGCCTGCCTAGGGATCAGGTGCCCCTCGCCACCTGCTAGCGCTCTGGCCCATCTAGGGATCAAGTGGCCCGCACCACATGCTAGCACTCTAGGCCACCTAGGCATTAAGTGGCCCATGCCACCTGCTAGCACTCTGGCCCAACAAGGATTCAGGTGCCCAGCACCACCTGCTAGCACTCTGGCCCGCCTAGGGATCAAGTGGCCAGTGTCACCTGCTAGCACTCTGGCCCACCTAGGGATCAAGTGGCCCGCGCCACATGCTAGCACTCTCGCACACCTAGGGATCAGGTGGCCCGCACCACCTGCTAGAGCTCTGGCCCGCCTAGGGATCAATTCGCTTGTGCCACCTGCTAGTGCTAGGGATCTAGTGGCCTGTGTCACCTGCTAGCACTCTCGCCCACCTAGGGATCAAGTGGCCCATGCCACCTGCTAGCACTAAGGCCCGCCTAGGGATCAGGTGCCCCTCACCACCTGCTAGCGCTCTGGCCCACCTAGGGATCAAGTGGCCCGCGCCACCTGCTAGCACTCCCGCACATCTAGGGATCAGGTGGCCCGCACCACCTGCTAGCGCTGTGGCCCGCCTAGGGTTAAAGTGGCTCGCACCACCTGCTAGCACTCTGGCCTGCCTAGGGATCAGGTGCCCCTCGCCACCTGCTAGCGCTCTGGCCCATCTACGGATCAAGTGGCCCGCGCCTCATGCTAGCACTCTAGGCCACCTAGGCATCAAGTGGCCCATGCCACCTGCTAGCACTCTGGCCCACCAAGGAATCAGGTGCCCAGCACCACCTGCTAGCACTCTGGCCCGCCTAGGGATCAGGTGGCCCGTGCCACCTGCTAGCACTCTGGCCCACCTAGGGATCAAGTGGCCCGCGCCATATGCTAGCACTCTAGGCCACCTAGGCATCAAGTGGCCCATGCCACCTGCTAGCACTCTCGCACACCTAGGGATCAGGTGGCCCGCACCACCTGCTAGCGCTGTGGCCCGCCTAGGGATCAAGTGGCCCATGTCACCTGCTAGCGCTGTGGCCCACCTAGGGATCAAGTGGCTCGCACCACCTGCTAGCACTCTGGCCTGCCTAGGGATCAGGTGCCCATCGCCACCTGCTAGCGCTCTGGCCCATCTAGGGATCAAGTGGCCCGCGCCACATGCTAGCACTCTAGGCCACCTAGGCATCAAGTGGCCCATGCCACCTGCTAGCACTCTAGCCCACCAAGGAATCAGGTGCCCAGCACCACCTGCTAGCACTCTGGCCCTCCTAGGGATCAAGTGGCCCGCGCCACATGCTAGCACTCTCGCACACCTAGGGATAAGGTGGCCCGCACCACCTGCTAGCGCTGTGGCCCGCCTAGGGATCAAGTGGCCCGTGCCACCTGCTAGAGCTCTGGCCTGCCTAGGGATCAATTCGCTCGTGCCACCTGCTAGTGCTAGGGATCTAGTGGCCTGTGTCACCTGCTAGCACTCTCGCCCACCTAGGGATCAAGTGGCCCATGCCACCTGCTAGCGCTATGGCCCGCCTAGGGATCAGGTGCCCCTCACCACCTGCTAGCGCTCTGGCCCACCTAGGGATCAAGTGGCCCGCGCCACCTGCTAGCACTCTGGCCTGCCTAGGGATCAGGTGCCCCTCGCCACCTGCTAGCGCTCTGGCCCATCTAGGGATCAAGTGGCCCGCACCACATGCTAGCACTCTAGGCCACCTAGGCATCAAGTGGCCCATGCCACCTGCTAGCACTCTGGCCCACCAAGGAATCAGGTGCCCAGCACCACCTGCTAGCACTCTGGCCCTCCTAGGGATCAAGTGGCCCGCGCCACATGCTAGCACTCTCGCACACCTAGGGATAAGGTGGCCCGCACCACCTGCTAGTGCTGTGGCCCGCCTAGGGATCAAGTGGCCCGTGCCACCTGCTAGAGCTCTGGCCCGCCTAGGGATCAATTCGCTCGTTCCAACTGCTAGTGCTAGGGATCTAGTGGCCTGTGTCACCTGCTAGCGTTCTCGCCCACCTAGGGATCAAGTGGCCCATGCCACCTGCTAGCGCTATGGCCCGTCTAGGGATCAGGTGCCCCTCACCACCTGCTAGCGCTCTGGCCCACCTAGGGATCAAGTGGCCCGCGCCACCTGCTAGCACTCCCGCACACCTAGGGATCAGGTGGCCCGCACCACCTGCTAGCGCTGTGGCCCACCTACGGATCAAGTGGCCCGTGCCACCTGCTAGATCTCTGGCCCACCTAGGAATCAAGTCGCTCCTGCCACCAGCTAGCGCTAGGGATCAAGTGGCCTGTGTCACCTGCTAGCACTCTTGCCCACCTAGGGATCAAGTGGCCCATGCCACCTGCTAGCGCTATGGCCCGCCTAGGGATCAGGTGCCCAGCACCACCTGCTAGCACTCTGGCCCGCCTAGGGATTAAGTGGCCCGTGCCACCTGCTAGCACTCTGGCCCACCTAGGGATCAAGTGGCCCGCGCCACATGCTAGCACTCTCGCACACCTAGGGATCAGGTGGCCCGCACCACCTGCTAGCGCTCTGGCCCGCCTAGGATCATTTCGCTCGTGCCACCTGCTAGTGCTAGGGATCAAGTGGCCTGTGTTACCTGCTAGCACTCTCGCCCACCTAGGGATCAAGTGGCCCATGCCACCTGCTAGCGCTATGGCCCGCCTAGGGATCAGGTGCCCCTCACCATCTGCTAGCGCTCTGGCCCACCTAGGGATTAAGTGGCCCGCACCACCTGCTAGCACTCCCGCACACCTAGGGATCAGGTGGCCCGCACCACCTGCTAGCGCTGTGGCCCACCTAGGGATCAAGTGGCCCGTGCCACCTGCTAGAGCTCTGGCCCACCTAGGGATCAAGTCGCTCCTGCCACCTGCTAGCGCTAGGGATCAATTGGCCTGTGTCACCTGCTAGCACTCTCGCCCACCTAGGGATCAAGTGGCCCATGCCACCTGCTAGCGCTATGGCCCGCCTAGGGATCAGGTGCCCAGCACCACCTGCTAGCACTCTGGCCCGCCTAGGGATCAAGTGGCCCATGCCACCTGCTAGCGCTATGGCCCGCCTAGGGATCAGGTGCCCCTCACCATCTGCTAGCGCTCTGGCCCACCTAGGGATCAAGTGGCCCGCACCACCTGCTAGCACTCCCGCCCACCTAGGGATCAAGTGGCCCGCACCACCTGCTAGCACTCCCGCACACCTAGGGATCAGGTGGCCCGCACCACCTGCTAGCGCTGTGGCCCACCTAGGGATCAAGTGGCCCGTGCCACCTGCTAGAGCTCTGGCCCGCCTAGGGATCAATTCGCTCGTGCCACCTGCTAGTGCTAGGGATCAAGTGGCCTGTGTCACCTGCTAGCACTCTCTCCCACCTAGGGATCAAGTGGCCCATGCCACCTGCTAGCGCTATGGCCTGCCTAGGGATCAGGTGCCCCTCACCACCTGCTAGCGCTATGGCCCGCCTAGGGATCAGGTGCCCCTCGCTACCTGCTAGCGCTCTGGCCCGCCTAGGGATCAAGTGGCCCGTGCCACCTTGCATGCGCTTTGGCCCACCTAGGGATCAAGTGGCTTGCACCACCTGCTAGAACTCTGGCCTGCCTAGGGATCAGGTGCCCCTCACCACCTGCTAACGCTCTGGTCCACCTAGGGATCAAGTGGCCCGCGCCACCTGCTAGCACTCTCGCACACCTAGGGATCAGGTGGCCCGCACCACCTGCTAGCGCTGTGGCCCACCTAGGGATCAAGTGGCCCGTGCCACCTGCTAGAGCTCTGGCCCGCCTAAGGATCAAGTCGCTCGTGCCACCTGCTAGCGCTAGGGATCAAGTGGCCTGTGTCACCTGCTAGCACTCTCGCCCACCTAGGGATCAAGTGGCCCATGCCACCTGCTAGCGCTATGGCAATCCTAGGGATCAGGTGCCCCTCACCACCTGCTAGTGCTATGGCCCGTCTAGGGATCAGGTGCCCCTCGATACCTGCTAGCGCTCTGGCCCGCATAGGGATCAAGTGGCCCGTGTCACCTGCTTGCGCTCTGGCCCACCTAGGGATCAAGTGGCTCGCACCACCTGCTAGCACTCTGGCCTGCCTAGCGATCAGGTGCCCCTCGCCACCTGCTAGCGCTCTGGCCCATCTAGGGATCAAGTGGCCCACGCCACATGCTAGCACTCTAGGCCACCTAGGCATCACGTGGCCCATGCCACCTGCTAGCACTCTGGCCCACCAAGGAATCAGGTGCCCAGCACCACCTGCTAGCACTCTGGCCCGCCTAGGGATCAAGTGGCCCGTGCCACCTGCTAGCACTCTGGCCCACCTAGGGATCAAGTGGCCCGCGCCACCTGCAAGCACTCTGGCCCACCTAGGGATCAAGTGGCCCGCGCCACATGCCAGCACTCTCGAACACCTAGGGATCAGGTGGCCCGCACCACCTGCTAGCGCTGTGGCCCGCCTAGGGATCAAGTGGCCCGTGCCACCTGCCAGAGCTCTGGCCCGCCTAGGGATCAAGTCGCTCGTGCCACTTGCTAGCACTAGGGATCAAGTGGCCCGTGTCACCTGCTAGCACTCTCGCCCACCTAGGGATCAAGTGGCCCATGCCACCTGCTAGCGCTATGGCCCGCCTAGGGATCAGGTGCCCCTCACCACCTGCTAGTGCTCTGGCCCACCTAGGGATCAAGTGGCCCGCGCCACCTGCTAGCACTCTCGCACACCTAGGGATCAGGTGGCCCGCACCACCTGCTAGCGCTGTGGCCCACCTAGGGATCAAGTGGCCCATGCCACCTGCTAGCGCTATGGCCATCCTAGGGATCAGGTGCCCCTGACCACCTGCTAGTTCTATGGCCCGCCTAGGGATCAGGTGCCCCTCGATACCTGCTAGCGCTCTGGCCCGCCTAGGGATCAAGTGGCCCGTGCCACCTGCTTGTGCTCTGGCCCACCTAGGGATCAAGTGGCTCGCAACACCTGCTAGCACTCTGGCCTGCCTAGGGATTAGGTGCCCCTCGCCACCTGCTTGCGCTCTGGCCCATCTAGGGATCAAGTGGCCCACGCCACATGCTAGCACTCTAGGCCACCTAGGCATCAAGTGGCCCATTCCATCTGCTAGCACTCTGGCCCACCAAGGAATCAGGTGCCCAGCACCACCTGCTAGCACTATGGCCCGCCTAGGGATCAAGTGGCCCGTGCCACCTGCTAGCACTCTGGCCCACCTAGGGATCAAGTGGCCCGCGCCACCTGCAAGCACTCTGGCCCACCTAGGGATCAAGTGGCCCGCGCCACATGCCAGCACTCTCGCACACCTAGGGATCAGGTGGCCCGCACCACCTGCTAGCGCTGTGGCCCGCCTAGGGATCAAGTGGCCCGTGAAACCTGCTAGAGCTCTGGCCCGCCTAGGGATCAAGTCGCTCGTGCCACCTGCTAGCGCTAGGGATCAACTGGCCTGTGTCACCTGCTAGCACTCTCGCCCACCTAGGGATCAAGTGGCCCATGCCACCTGCTAGCGCTATGGCCCACCTAGGGATCAGGTGCCCCTCACAACCTGCTAGTGCTCTGGCCCACCTAGGGATCAAGTGGCCCGCGCCACCTGCTAGCACTCTCGCACACCTAGGGATCAGGTGGCCCGCACCACCTGCTAGCGCTGTGGCCCACCTAGGCATCAAGTGGCCCGTGCCACCTGCTAGAGCTCTGGCCCGCCTAGGGATCAGGTGCCCCTCGCCACCTGCTAGCGCTCTGGCCCATCTAGGGATCAAGTGGCCCGCGCCACATGCTAGCACTCTAGGCCACCTAGGCATCAAGTGGCCCATGCCACCTGCTAGCACTCTGGCCCACCAAGGAATCAGGTGCCCAGCACCACCTGCTAGCACTATGGCCCGCCTAGGGATCAAGTGGCCCGTGCCACCTGCTAGCACTCTGGCCCACCTAGGGATCAAGTGGCCCGCGCCACCTGCAAGCACTCTGGCCCACCTAGGGATCAAGTGGCCCGCGCCACATGCCAGCACTCTCGCACACCTAGGGATCAGGTGGCCCGCACCACCTGCTAGCGCTGTGGCCCGCCTAGGGATCAAGTGGCCCGTGAAACCTGCTAGAGCTCTGGCCCGCCTAGGGATCAAGTCGCTCGTGCCACCTGCTAGCGCTAGGGATCAAGTGGCCTGTGTCACCTGCGAGCACTCTCGCCCACCTAGGGATCAAGTGGCCCATGCCACCTGCTAGCGCTATGGCCCACCTAGGGATCAGGTGCCCCTCACATCCTGCTAGTGCTCTGGCCCACCTAGGGATCAAGTGGCCCGCGCCACCTGCTAGCACTCTCGCACACCTAGAGATCAGGTGGCCCGCACCACCTGCTAGCGCTGTGGCCCACCTAGGCATCAAGTGGCCCGTGCCACCTGCTAGAGCTCTGGCCCGCCTAGGGATCAGGTGCCCCTCGCCACCTGCTAGCGCTCTGGCCCATCTAGGGATCAAGTGGCCCGCGCCACATGCTAGCACTCTAGGCCACCTAGGCATCAAGTGGCCCTTGCCACCTGCTAGCACTCTGGCCCACCAAGGAATCAGGTGCCCAGCACCACCTGCTAGCACTCTAGCCCGCCTAGGGATCAAGTGGCCCTGCCACCTGCTAGCACTCTGGCCCACCTAGGGATCAAGTGGCCCGCGCCACATGCTAGCACTCTCGCACACCTAGGGATCAGGTGGCCCGCACCACCTGCTAGCGCTGTGGCCCGCCTAGGGATCAAGAGGCCTGTGCCACTTGCTAGAGCTCTGGCCCGCCTAGGGATCATTTCGCTCGTGCCACCTGCTAGTGCTAGGGATCAAGTGGCCTGTGTCACCTGCTAGCACTCTCGCCCACCTAGGGATCAAGTGGCCCATGCCACCTGCTAGCGCTATGGCCCGCCTAGGGATCAGGTGCCCCTCACCACCTGCTAGCGCTCTGGCCCACCTAGGGATCAAGTGGCCCGCGCCACCTGCTAGCACTCCCGCACACCTAGGGATCAGGTGGCCCGCACCACCTGCTAGCGCTGTGGCCCACCTAGGGATCAAGTGGCCCGCACCACCTGCTAGCACTCTGGCCTGCCTAGGGATCAGGTGCCCATCGCCACCTGCTAGCGCTCTGGCCCATCTAGGGATCAAGTGGCCCGCGCCACATGCTAGCACTCTAGGCCACCTAGGCATCAAGTGGCCCATGCCACCTGCTAGCACTCTGGCCCACCAAGGAATCAGGTGCCCAGCACCACCTGCTAGCACTCTGGCCCGCCTAGGGATTAAGTGGAACGTGCCACCTGCTAGCACTCTGGCCCACCTAGAGATCAAGTTGCCCGCACCACCTGCTAGCACTCCCGCACACCTAGAGATCAGGTGGCCCGCACCACCTGCTAGCTCTGTGGCCCACCTAGGGATCAAGTGGCCCGTGCCACCTGCTAGAGCTCTGGCCCACCTAGGGATCAAGTCGCTCCTGCCACCTGCTAGCGCTAGGGATCAAGTGGCCTGTGTCACCTGCTAGCACTCTCGCCCACCTAGGGATCAAGTGGCCCATGCCACCTGCTAGCGCTATGGCCCGCCTAGGGATCAGATGCCCAGCACCACCTGCTAGCACTCTGGCCCGCCTAGGGATCAAGTGGCCCGTGCCACCTGCTAACACTCTGGCCCACCTAGGGATCAAGTGGCCCGTGCCACCTGCTAGAGCTCTGGCCCACCTAGGGATCAAGTCGCTCCTGCCACCTGCTAGCGCTAGGGATCAAGTGGCCTGTGTCACCTGCTAGCACTCTCGCCCACCTAGGGATCAAGTGGCCCATGCCACCTGCTAGCGCTATGGCCCGCCTAGGGATCAGGTGCCCAGCACAACCTGCTAGCACTCTGGCCCACCTAGGGATCAAGTGGCCCATGAGCTAGTGCTATGGCCCGCCTAGGGATCAGGTGCCCCTCACCACCTGCTAGTGCTCTGGCCCGCCTAGGGATCAAGTGTCCCGTGCCACCTGCTAGCACTCTGGCCAACCTAGGGATCAAGTGGCCCGCGCCACATGCTAGCACTCTCGCACACCTAGGGATCAGGTGGCCTGCACCACCTGCTAGCGCTGTGGCCCGCCTAGGGATCAAGTGGCCCATGCCACCTGCTAGAGCTCTGGCCCGCCTAGGGATCAATTCGCTCGTGCCACCAGCTAGTGCTAGGGATCAAGTGGCCTCTGTCACATGCTAGCACTCTCGCCCACCTAGGGATCAAGTGGCCCATGCCACCTGCTAGCGCTATGGCCCGCCTAGGGATCAGGTGCCCCTCACCACCTGCTAGCGCTCTGGCCCACCTAGGGATCAAGTGGCCGCGCCACCTGCTAGCACTCCCGCACACCTAGGGATCAGGTGGCCCGCACCCCCTGCTAGCGCTGTGGCCCACCTAGGGATCAAGTGGCTCGCACCACCTGCTAGCACTCTGGCCTGCCTAGGGATCAGGTGCCCATCGCCACCTGCTAGCGCTCTGGCCCATCTAGGGATCAAGTGGCCCGCGCCACATGCTAGCACTCTAGGCCACCTAGGCATCAAGTGGCCCATGCCACCTGCTAGCACTCTGGCCCTCCTAGGGATTAAGTGGCCCGTGCCACCTGCTAGCACTCTGGCCCACCTAGGGATCAAGTGGCCCGCGCCACCTGCTAGCACTCTGGCCCACCTAGGGATCAAGTGGCCCGCGCCACATGCTAGCACTCTCGCACACCTAGGGATCAGGTGGCCCGCATCACCTGCTAGCGCTGTGGCCCGCCTAGGGATCAAGTGGCCCGTGCCACCTGCTAGAGCTCTGGCCCGCCTAGGTATCAATTCGCTCGTGCCACCTGCTAGTGCTAGGGATCTAGTGGCCTGTGTCACCTGCTATCACTCTTGCCCACCTAGGGATCAAGTGGCCCATGCCACCTGCTAGCGCTATGGCCCGCCTAGGGATCAGGTGCCTCTCACCACCTGCTAGCACTCTGGCCCACCTAGGGATCAAGTGGCCCGCGCTACCTGCTAGCACTCCCGCACACCTAGGGATCAGGTGGCCCGCACCACCTGCTAGCGCTGTGGCCCACCTAGGGATCAAGTGGCTCGCACCACCTGCTAGCACTCTGGCCTGCCTAGGGATCAGGTGCCCCTCGCCACCTGCTAGAGCTCTGGCCCATCTAGGGATCAAGTGGCCCGCGCCACATGCTAGCACTCTAGGCCACCTAGGCATTAAGTGGCCCATGCCACCTGCTAGCACTCTGGCCCACCAAGGAATCAGGTGCCCAGCACCACCTGCTAGCACTCTGGCCCTCCTAGGGATTAAGTGGCCCGTGCCACCTGCTAGCACTCTGGCCCACCTAGGGATCAAATGGCCCGCGCCACATGCTAGCACTCTCGCACACCTAGGAATCAGGTGGCCCGCACCACCTGCTAGCGCTGTGGCCCGCCTAGGGATCAAGTGGCCCGTGCCACCTGCTAGAGCTCTGGCCCGCCTAGGGATCAATTCGCTCATGCCACCTGCTAGTGCTAGGGATCAAGTGGCCTGTGTCACCTGCTATTACTCTTGCCCACCTAGGGATCAAGTGGCCCATGCCACCTGCTAGCGCTATGGCCTGCCTAGGGATCAGGTGCCCCTCACCACCTGCTAGCGCTCTGGCCCACCTAGGGATCAAGTGGCCCGCGCCACCTGCTAGCACTCCCACACACCTAGGGATCAGGTGGCCCGCACCACCTGCTAGCGCTGTGGCCCACCTAGGGATCAAGTGTCTCGCACCACCTGCTAGCACTCTGGCCTGCCTAGGGATCAGGTGCCTATCGCCACCTGCTAGCACTCTGGCCCATCTAGGGATCAAGTGGCCCACGCCACATGCTAGCACTCTAGGCCACCTAGGCATCAAATGGTCCATGCCAACTGCTAGCACTCTGGCCCACAAAGGAATCAGGTGCCCAGCACCATCTGCTAGCACTCTGGCCTGCCTAGGGATTAAGTGGCCCGTGCCACCTGCTAGCACTCTGGCCCACCTAGGGATCAAGTGGCCCGCGCCACATGCTAGCACTCTCGCACACCTAGGGATCAGGTGGCCCACACCACCTGCTAGCGCTGTGGCCCGCCTAGGGATCAAGTGGCCCGTGCCACCTGCTAGAGCTCTGGCCCGCCTAGGGATCAATTCGCTCGTGCCACCTGCTAGTGCTAGGGATCAAGTGGCCTGTGTTACCTGCTAGCACTCTCGCCCACCTAGGGATCAAGTGGCCCATGCCACCTGCTAGCGCTATGGCCCGCCTAGGGATCAGGTGCCCCCCACCACCTGCTAGTGCTCTGGCCCACCTAGGGATCAAGTGGCCCGCGCCACCTGCTAGCACTCTCGCACACCTAGGGATCAGGTGGCCCGCACCACCTGCTAGCGCTGTGGCCCACCTAGGCATCAAGTGGCCCGTGCCACCTGCTAGAGCTCTGGCCCGCCTAGGGATCAGGTGCCCCTCGCCACCTGCTAGCGCTCTGGCCCATCTAGGGATCAAGTGGCCCGCGCCACATGCTAGCACTCTCGCACACCTAGGGATCAGGTGGCCCGCACCACCTGCTAGCGCTGTGGCCCGCCTAGGGATCAAGAGGCCTGTGCCACTTGCTAGAGCTCTGGCCCGCCTAGGGATCATTTCGCTCGTGCCACCTGCTAGTGCTAGGGATCAAGTGGCCTGTGTCACCTGCTAGCACTCTCGCCCACCTAGGGATCAAGTGGCCCATGCCTCCTGCTAGCGCTATGGCCCGCCTAGGGATCAGGTGCCCCTCACCACCTGCTAGCGCTCTGGCCCACCTAGGGATCAAGTGGCCCGCGCCACCTGCTAGCACTCCCGCACACCTTGGGATCAGGTGGCCCGCACCACCTGCTAGCGCTGTGGCCCACCTAGGGATCAAGTGGCCCGCACCACCTGCTAGCACTCTGGCCTGCCTAGGGATCAGGTGCCCATCGCCACCTGCTAGCGCTCTGGCCCATCTAGGGATCAAGTGGCCCGCGCCACATGCTAGCACTCTAGGCCACCTAGGCATCAAGTGGCCCATGCCACCTGCTAGCACTCTGGCCCACCAAGGAATCAGGTGCCCAGTACCACCTGCTAGCACTCTGGCCCGCCTAGGGATTAAGTGGCCTGTGCCACCTGCTAGCACTCTGGCCCACCTAGGGATCAAGTTGCCCGCACCAGCTGCTAGCACTCCCGCACACCTAGAGATCAGGTGGCCCGCACCACCTGCTAGCTCTGTGGCCCACCTAGAAGTCAAGTGGCCCGTGCCACCTGCTAGAGCTCTGGCCCACCTAGGGATCAAGTCGCTCCTGCCACCTGCTAGCGCTAGGGATCAAGTGGCCTGTGTCACCTGCTAGCACTCTCGCCCACCTAGGGATCAAGTGGCCCATGCCACCTGCTAGCGCTATGGCCCGCCTAGGGATCAGATGCCCAGCACCACCTGCTAGCACTCTGGCCCGCCTAGGGATCAAGTGGCCCGTGCCACCTGCTAGCACTCTGGCCCACCTAGGGATCAAGTGGCCCGCGCCACCTGCTAGCACTCCCGCACACCTAGGGATCAGGTGGCCCGCACCACCTGCTAGCGCTGTGGCCCACCTAGGGATCAAGTGGCCCGTGCCACCTGCTAGAGCTCTGGCCCACCTAGGGATCAAGTCGCTCCTGCCACCTGCTAGCGCTAGGGATCAAGTGGCCTGTGTCACCTGCTAGCACTCTCGCCCACCTAGGGATCAAGTGGCCCATGCCACCTGCTAGCGCTACGGCCCGCCTAGGGATCAGGTGCCCAGCACAACCTGCTAGCACTCTGGCCCACCTAGGGATCAAGTGGCCCATGCCACCTGCTAGCGCTATGGCCCGCCTAGGGATCAGGTGCCCCTCACCACCTGCTAGCGCTCTGGCCCGCCTAGGGATCAAGTGGCCCGTGCCACCTGCTAGCACTCTGGCCCACCTAGGGATCAAGTGGCCCGCGCCACATGCTAGCACTCTCGCACACCTAGGGATCAGGTGGCCCGCACCACCTGCTAGCGCTGTGGCCCGCCTAGGGATCAAGTGGCCCATGCCACCTGCTAGAGCTCTGGCCCGCCTAGGGATCAATTCGCTCGTGCCACCAGCTAGTGCTAGGGATCAAGTAGCCTCTGTCACATGCTAGCACTCTCGCCCACCTAGGGATCAAGTGGCCCATGCCACCTGCTAGCGCTATGGCCCGCCTAGGGATCAGGTGCCCCTCACCACCTGCTAGCGCTCTGGCCCACCTAGGGATCAAGTGGCCGCACCACCTGCTAGCACTCCCGCACACCTAGGGATCAGGTGGCCCGCACCACCTGCTAGCGCTGTGGCCCACCTAGGGATCAAGTGGCTCGCACCACCTGCTAGCACTCTGGCCTGCCTAGGGATCAGGTGCCCATCTCCACCTGCTAGCGCTCTGGCCCATCTAGGGATCAAGTGGCCCGCGCCACATGCTAGCACTCTAGGCCACCTAGGCATCAAGTGGCCCATGCCACCTGCTAGCACTCTGGCCCTCCTAGGGATTAAGTGGCCCGTGCCACCTGCTAGCACTCTGGCCCACCTAGGGATCAAGTGGCCCGCGCCACATGCTAGCACTCTCGCACACCTAGGGATCAGGTGGCCCGCACCACCTGCTAGCGCTGTGGCCCGCCTAGGGATCAAGTGGCCCGTGCCACCTGCTAGAGCTCTGGCCCGCCTATGTATCAATTCGCTCGTGCCACCTGCTAGTGCTAGGGATCTAGTGGCCTGTGTCACCTGCTATCACTCTTGCCCACCTAGGGATCAAGTGGCCCATGCCACCTGCTAGCGCTATGGCCCGCCTAGGGATCAGGTGCCTCTCACCACCTGCTAGCACTCTGGCCCACCTAGGGATCAAGTGGCCCGCGCCACCTGCTAGCACTCCCGCACACCTAGGGATCAGGTGGCCCGCACCACCTGCTAGCGCTGTGGCCCACCTAGGGATCAAGTGGCTCGCACCACCTGCTAGCACTCTGGCCTGCCTAGGGATCAGGTGCCCCTCGCCACCTGCTAGCGCTCTGGCCCATCTAGGGATCAAGTGGCCCACGCCACATGCTAGCACTCTAGGCCACCTAGGCATCAAGTGGCCCATGCCACCTGCTAGCACTCTGGCCCACCAAGGAATCAGGTGCCCAGCACCACCTGCTAGCACTCTGGCCCTCCTAGGGATTAAGTGGCCCGTGCCACCTGCTAGCACTCTGGCCCACCTAGGGATCAAGTGGCCCGTGCCACATGCTAGCACTCTCGCACACCTAGGAATCAGGTGGCCCGCACCACCTGCTAGCGCTGTGGCCCGCCTAGGGATCAAGTGGCCCGTGCCACCTGCTAGAGCTCTGGCCCGCCTAGGGATCAATTCGCTCATGCCACCTGCTAGTGCTAGGGATCAAGTGGCCTGTGTCACCTGCTATTACTCTTGCCCACCTAGGGATCAAGTGGCCCATGCCACCTGCTAGCGCTTTGGCCCGCCTAGGGATCAGGTGCCCCTCACCACCTGCTAGCGCTCTGGCCCACCTAGGGATCAAGTGGCCCGCGCCACCTGCTAGCACTCCCACACACCTAGGGATCAGGTGGCCCGCACCACCTGCTAGCGCTGTGGCCCACCTAGGGATCAAGTGGCTCGCACCACCTGCTAGCACTCTGGCCTGCCTAGGGATCAGGTGCCCATCGCCACCTGCTAGCACTCTGGCCCATCTAGGGATCAAGTGGACCACGCCACATGCTAGCACTCTAGGCCACCTAGGCATCAAATGGTCCATGCCACCTGCTAGCACTCTGGCCCACCAAGGAATCAGGTGCCCAGCACCATCTGCTAGCACTCTGGCCCGCCTAGGGATTAAGTGGCCCGTGCCACCTGCTAGCACTCTGGCCCACCTAGGGATCAAGTGGCCCGTGCCACCTGCTAGAGCTATGGCCCGCCTAGGGATCAGGTGCCCCTCACCACCTGCTAGCGCTATGTCCCGCCTAGGGATCAGGTGCCCCTCGCTACCTGCTAGCGCTCTGGCCCGCCTAGGGATCAAGTGGCCCGTGCCACCTTGCATGCGCTCTGGCCCACCTAGGGATCAAGTGGCTCGCACCACCTGCTAGAACTCTGGCCTGCCTAGGGATCAGGTGCCCCTCACCACCTGCTAGCGCTCTGGCCCACCTAGGGATCAAGTGGCCTGCGCCACCTGCTAGCACTGTCGCACACCTAGGGATCAGGTGGCCCGCACCACCTGCTAGCGCTGTGGCCCACCTAGGGATCAAGTGGCCCATGCCACCTGCTAGAGCTCTGGCCCGCCTAGGGATCAATTCGCTCGTGGCACATGCTAGTGCTAGGGATCTAGTGGCCTGTGTCACCTGCTAGCACTCTCGCCCACCTAGGGATCAAGTGGCCCATGCCACCTGCTAGCGCTATGGCCCGCCTAGGGATCAGGTGCCCCTCACCACCTGCTAGCGCTCTGGCCCACCTAGGGATCAAGTGGCCCGCGCCACCTGCTAGCACTCCCGCACACCTAGGGATCAGGTGGCCCGCACCACCTGCTAGCACTGTGGCCCACCTAGGGATCAAGTGGCCCGTGCCACCTGTTAGAGCTCTGGCCCACCTAGGGATCAAGTCGCTCCTGCCACCTGCTAGCGCTAGGGATCAAGTGGCCTGTGTCACCTGCTAGCACTCTCGCCCACCTAGGGATCAAGTGGCCCATGCCACCTGCTAGCGCTATGGCCCGCCTAGGGATCAGGTGCCCAGCACCACCTGCTAGCACTCTGGCCCGCCTAGGGATCAAGTGGCCCGTGCCAAGTGCTAGCACTCTGGCCCACCTAGGGATCAAGTGGCCCGCGCCACATGCTAGCACTCTCGCACACCTAGGGATCAGGTGACCCGCACCACCTGCTAGCGCTGCGGTCCGCCTAGGGATCAAGTGGCCCATGCCACCTGCTAGAGCTCTGGCCCGCCAAGGGATCAATTCGCTCGTTCCACCTGCTAGTGCTAGGGATCAAGTGGCCTGTGTCACCTGCTAGCACTCTCGCCCACCTAGGGATCAAGTGGCCCATGCCACCTGCTAGCGCTATGGCCCGCCTAGGGATCAGGTGCCCCTCACCACCTGCTAGCGCTCTGGCCCTCCTAGGGATCAAGTGGCCCGCGCCACCTGCTAGCACTCCCGCACACCTAGGGATCAGGTGGCCCGCACCACCTGCTAGCGCTGTGGCCCACCTAGGGATCAAGTGGCTCGCACCACTTGCTAGCACTCTGGCCTGCCTAGGGATCAGGTGCCCATTGCCACCTGCTAGCGCTCTGGCCCATCTAGGGATCAAGTGGCCCACGCCACATGCTAGCACTCTAGGCCACCTAGGCATCAAGTGGCCCATGCCACCTGCTAGCACTCTGGCCCACCAAGGAATCAGGTGCCCAGCACCACCTGCTAGCACTCTGGCCCTCCTAGGGATTAAGTGGCCCGTGCCACCTGCTAGCACTCTGGCCCACCTAGGGATCAAGTGGCCCACGCCACATGCTAGCACTCTCGCACACCTAGAAATCAGGTGGCCCGCACCACCTGCTAGCGCTGTGGCTCGCCTAGGGATCAAGTGGCCCATGCCACCTGCTAGAGCTCTGGCCCGCCTAGGGATCAATTCGCTCGTGCCACCTGCTAGTGCTAGGGATCAAGTGGCCTGTGTCACCTGCTAGCACTCTCGCCCACCTAGGGATCAAGTGGCCCATGCCACCTGCTAGCGCTATGGCCCGCCTAGGGATCAGGTGCCCCTCACCACCTGCTAGCGCTCTGGCCCACCTAGGGATCAAGTGGCCCGCGCCACCTGCTAGCACTCCCGCACACCTAGGGATCAGGTTGCCCGCACCACCTGCTAGCGCTGTGGCCCACAAAGGGATCAAGTGGCTCGCACCACCTCTAGCACTCTGGTCTGCCTAGGGATCAAGTGGCCCGTGCCACCTGCTAGCACTCTGGCCCACCTAGGGATCAAGTGGCCCGTGCCACATGCTAGCACTCTCGCACACCTAGGGATCAGGTGGCCCGCACCACCTGCTAGCGCTGTGGCCCGCCTAGAGATCAAGTGGCTCGCACCACCTGCTAGCTCTCTGGCCTACCTAGGGATCAGGTGCCCCTTGCCACCTGCTAGCGCTCTGGCCCATCTAGGGATCAAGTGGCCCGCGCCACATGCTAGCACTCTAGGCCACCTAGGCATCAAGTGGCCCATGCCACCTGCTAGAGCTCTGGCCCGCCTAAGGATCAAGTCGCTCGTGCCACCTGCTAGTGCTAGGGATCAAGTGGTCTGTGTCACCTGCTAGCACTCTCGCCCACCTAGGGATCAAGAGGCCCATGCCACCTGCTAGCGCTATGGCCCGCCTAGGGATCAGGTGCCCCTCACCACCTGCTAGCGCTCTGGCCCACCTAGGGATCAAGTGGCCCGCGCCACCTGCTAGCACTCCCGCACACCTAGGGATAAGGTGGCCCGCACCACCTGCTAGCGCTGTGGCCCACCTAGGGATCAAGTGGCTCGCACCACCTGCTTGAGCTCTGGCCCGCCTAGGGATCAATTCGCTCGTGCCACCTGCTAGTGCTAGGGATCTAGTGGCCTGTGTCACCTGCTAGCACTCTCGCCCACCTAGGGATCAAGTGGCCCATGCCACCTGCTAGCGCTATGGCCCGCCTAGGGATCAGGTGCCCCTCACCACCTGCTAGCGCTCTGGCCCACCTAGAGATCAAGTGGCCCGCGCTTCCTGCTAGCACTCCCGCACACCTAGGGATCAGGTGGCCCGCACCACCTGCTAGCGCTGTGGCCCACCTAGGGATCAAGTGGCTCGCACCACCTGCCAGCACTCTGGTCTGCCTAGGGATCAGGTGCCCCTCGCCACCTGTTAGCGCTCTTGCACACCTAGGGATCAGGTGGCCCGCACCACCTGCTAGCGCTGTGGCCCACCTAGGGATCAAGTGGCCCGTGCCACCTGCTAGAGCTCTGGCCCGCCTAAGGATCAAGTCGCTCGTGCCACCTGCTAGTGCTAGGGATCAAGTGGTCTGTGTCACCTGCTAGCACTCTCGCCCACCTAGGGATCAAGAGGCCCATGCCACCTGCTAGCGCTATGGCCCGCCTAGGGATCAGGTGCCCCTCACCACCTGCTAGCGCTCTGGCCCACCTAGGGATCAAGTGGCCCGCGCCACCTGCTAGCACTCCCGCACACCTAGGGATAAGGTGGCCCGCACCACCTGCTAGCGCTCTGGCCCATCTAGGGATCAAGTGGCCCGTGCCACCTGCTTGAGCTCTGGCCCGCCTAGGGATCAATTCGCTCGTGCCACCTGCTAGTTCTAGGGATCTAGTGGCCTGTGTCACCGGCTAGCACTCTCGCCCACCTAGGGATCAAGTGGCCCATGCCACCTGCTAGCGCTATGGTCCGCCTAGGGATCAGGTGCCCCTCACCACCTGCTAGCGCTCTGGCCCACCTAGAGATCAAGTGGCCCGCGCTTCCTGCTAGCACTCCCGCACACCTAGGGATCAGGTGGCCCGCACCACCTGCTAGCGCTGTGGCCCACCTAGGGATCAAGTGGCTCGCACCACCTGCCAGCACTCTGGTCTGCCTAGGGATCAGGTGCCCCTCGCCACCTGTTAGCGCTCTGGCCCGCCTAGAGATTAAGTGGCTCGTGCCACCTGCTTGCGCTCTAGCCCGCCTAGGGATCAGGTGCCACTCGCCACCTGCTAGCGCTCTGGCCCACCTATGGTTCAAGTGGCCCACGCCACCCGCTAGCGCTCTGGCCCGCCTAGGGATCAAGTGGCCCACGCCACCTCCTAGCACTCTGGCCCACTTAGGGATCAAGTGGCCTGCACCACCTGCTAGTGCTCTGGCCTGCCTAGGGATCAGGTGCCCCTCACCACCTGCTAGTGCTTTGGCCTGCCTAGGGATCAGGTGGCCTGCACCACCTGCTAGCGCTCTGGCCCACCTAGGGTTCAAGTGGCTCGCACCACCTGCTAGCACTCTGGCCTGCCTAGGGATCAGGTGCCCCTCGCCACCTGCTAGCGCTCTGGCCCATCTAGGGATCAAGTGGCCCGCGCCACATGCTAGCACTCTAGGCCACCTAGGCATCAAGTGGCCCATGCCACCTGCTAGCACTCTGGCCCACCAAGGAATCAGGTGCCCAGCACCACCTGCTAGCACTCTGGCCCGCCTAGGGATCAATTCGCTCGTGCCACCTGCTAGTGCTAGGGATCAAGTGGCCTGTGTCACCTGCTAGCACTCTGGCCCACCTAGGGATCAAGTGGCCCGCGCCACATGCTAGCACTCTCGCACACCTAGGGATCAGGTGGCCCGCACCACCTGCTAGCGATGTGGCCCGCCTAGGGATCAAGTGGCCCATGCCACCTGCTAGAGCTCTGGCCCGCCTAGGGATCAATTCGCTCGTGCCACCTGCTAGTGCTAGGGATCAAGTGGCCTGTGTCACCTGCTAGCACTCTCGCTCACCTAGGGATCAAGTGGCCCATGCCACCTGCTTGCGCTATGGCCCGCCTAGGGATCAGGTGCCCCTCACCACCTGCTAGCGCTCTGGCCCACCTAGGGATCAAGTGGCCCGCGCCACCTGCTAGCACTCCCGCACACCTAGGGATCAGGTGGCCCGCACCACCTGCTAGCGCTGTGGCCCACCTAGGGATCAAGTGGCTCGCACCACCTCCTAGCACTCTGGCCTGCCTAGGGATCAGGTGCCCATCGCCACCTGCTAGCGCTCTGGCCCATCTAGGGATCAAGTGGCCCGCGCCACATGCTAGCACTCTAGGCCACCTAGGCATCAAGTGGCCCATGCCACCTGCTAGCACTCTGGCCCACCAAGGAATCAGGTGCCCAGCACCACCTGCTAGCACTCTGGCCTGCCTAGGGATCAAGTGGCCCGCGCCACATGCTAGCACTCTCGCACACCTAGGGATCACGTGGCCCACACCACCTGCTAGCGCTGTGGCCCGCCTAGGGATTAAGTGGCCCGTGCCACCTGCTAGAGCTCTGGCCCGCCTAGGGATCAATTCGCTCGTGCCACCTGCTAGTGCTAGGGATCAAGTGGCCTGTGTTACCTGCTAGCACTCTTGCCCACCTAGGGATCAAGTGTCCCATGCCACCTGCTAGCGCTATGGCCCGCCTAGGGATCAGGTGCCCAACACCACCTGCAAGCACTCTGGCCCGCCTAGGGATCAAGTGGCCCGTGCCACCTGCTAGCACTCTGGCCCACCTAGGGATCAAGTGGCCCGCGCCACATGCTAGCACTCTCGCACACCTAGGGATCAGGTGGCCCGCACCACCTGCTAGCGCTGTGGCCCGCCTAGGGATCAAGTGGCCCATGCGACCTGCTAGAGCTCTGGCCCGCCTAGGGATCAATTCGCTCGTGCCACCTGCTAGTGCTAGGGATCAAATGGCCTGTGTCACCTGCTAGCACTCTCGCCCACCTAGGGATCAAGTGGCCCATGCCACCTGCTAGCGCTATGGCCCGCCTAGGGATCAGGTGCCCCTCACCACCTGCTAGCGCTCTGGCCCACCTAGGGATCAAGTGGCCCGCGCCACCTGCTAGCACTCCCGCACACCTAGGGATCAGGTGGCCCGCACCACCTGCTAGCGCTGTGGCCCACCTAGGGATCAAGTGGCTCGCACCACCTGCTAGCACTCTGGCCTGCCTAGGGATCAGGTGCCCATCGCCACCTGCTAGCGCTCTGGCCCATCTAGGGATCAAGTGGCCCGCGCCACATGCTAGCACTCTAGGCCACCTAGGCATCAAGTGGCCCATGCCACCTGCTAGCACTCTGACCCACCAAGGAATCAGGTGCCCAGCACCACCTGCTAGCACTCTGGCCCTCCTAGGGATTAAGTGGCCCGTGCCCCCTGTTAGCACTCTGGCCCACCTAGGGATCAAGTGGCCCATGCCAACTGCTAGAGCTCTGGCCCGCCTAGGGATCAAGTCGCTCGTGCCACCTGCTAGTGCTAGGGATCAAGTGGCCTGTATCACCTGCTAGCACTCTCACCCACCTAGGGATCAAGTGGCCCATGCCACCTCCTAGTGCTATGGCCCGCCTAGGGATCAGGTGCCCCTCGCCACCTGCTAGTGCTCTGGCCCACTTAGGGATCAAGTGGCCTGCACCTCCTGCTAGTGCTCTGGCCTGCCTAGGGATCAGGTGCCCATCACCACCTGCTAGTGCTTTGGCCTGCCTAGGGATCAGGTGGCCTGCACCACCTGCTAGCGCTCTGGCCCACCTAGGGATCAAGTGGCTCGCACCACCTGCTAGCACTCTGGCCTGCCTAGGGATCAGGTGCCCCTCGCCACCTGCTAGCGCTCTGGCCCATCTAGGGATCAAGTGGCCCATGCCACATGCTAGCAATATAGGCCACCTAGGCATCAAGTGGCCCATGCCACCTGCTAGCACTCTGGCCCACCAAGGAATCAGGTGCCCAGCACCACCTGCTAGCACTCTGGCCCACCTAGGGATCAACTGGCCCGTGCCACCCTCTACCACTCTGGGCCACCTAGGGATCAAGTGGCCCGCGCCACATGCTAGCACTCTCGCACACCTAGGGATCAGGTGGCCCGCACCACCTGCTAGCGCTGTGGCCCGCCTAGGGATCAAGTGGCCCGTGCCACCTGCTAGAGCTCTGGCCCGCCTAGGGATCAATTTGCTCGTGCCACCTGCTAGTGCTAGGGATCAAGTGGCCTGTGTTACCTGCTAGCACTCTCGCCCACCTAGGGATCAAGTGGCCCATGCCACCTGCTAGCGCTATGGCCCGCCTAGGGATCAGGTGCCCCTCACCACCTGCTAGCGCTCTGGCCCACCTAGGGATCAAGTGGCCCGCGCCACCTGCTAGCACTCCCGCACACCTAGGGATCAGGTGGCCCGCACCACCTGCTAGCGCTGTGGCCCACCTACGGATCAAGTGGCCCGTGCCACCTGCTAGAGCTCTGGCCCACCTAGGGATCAAGTCGCTCCTGCCACCTGCTAGCGCTAGGGATCAAGTGGCCTGTGTCACCTGCTAGCACTCTTGCCCACCTAGGGATCAAGTGGCCCATGCCACCTGCTAGCACTATGGCCCGCCTAGGGATCAGGTGCCCAGCACCACCTGCTAGCACTCTGGCCCGCCTAGGGATAAAGTGGCCGTGCCACCTGCTATCACTCTGGCCCACCTAGGGATCAAGTGGCCCGCGCCACATGCTAGCACTCTGGCACACCTAGGGATCAGGTGGCCCGCACCACCTGCTAGTGCTGTGGCCCGCCTTGGGATCAAGTGGCCCATGCCACCTGCTAGAGCTCTGGCCCGCCTAGGGATCAATTCGCTCGTGCCACCTGCTAGTGCTAGGGATCAAGTGGCCTGTGTCACCTGCTAGCACTCTCGCCCACCTAGGGATCAAGAGGCCCATGCCACCTGCTAGCGCTATGGCCCGCCTAGGGATCAGGTGCCCCTCACCACCTGCTAGCGCTCTGGCCCACCTAGGGATCAAGTGGCCCGCGCCACCTGCTAGCACTCCCGCACACCTAGGGATAAGGTGGCCCGCACCACCTGCTAGCGCTGTGGCCCACCTAGGGATCAAGTGGCTCGCACCACCTGCTAGCACTCTGGCCTGACTAGGGATCAGGTGCCCCTCGCCACCTGCTAGCGCTATGGCCCATCTAGGGATCAAGTGGCCCGCGCCACATGCTAGCACTCTAGGCCACCTTGGCATCAAGTGGCCCATGCCACCTGCTAGCACTCTGACCCACCTAGGGATCAAGTGGCCCGCGCCGCATGCTAGCACTCTCGCACACCTAGGGATCAGGTGGCCCGCACCACCTGATAGCGCTGTGGCCCGCCTAGGGATCAAGTGGCCCATGCGACCTGCTAGAGCTCTGGCCCACCTAGGGATCAATTCGCTCGTGCCACCTGCTAGTGCTAGGGATCAAATGGCCTGTGTCACCTGCTAGCACTCTCGCCCACCTAGGGATCAAGTGGCCCATGCCACCTGCTAGCGCTATGGCCCGCCTAGGGATCAGGTGCCCCTCACCACCTGCTAGCGCTCTGGCCCACCTAGGGATCAAGTGGCCCGCGCCACCTGCTAGCACTCCCGCACACCTAGGGATCAGGTGGCCCGCACCACCAGCTAGCGCTGTGGCCCACCTAGGGATCAAGTGGCTCGCACCACCTGCTAGCACTCTGGCCTGCCTAGGGATCAGGTGCCCATCGCCACCTGCTAGCGCTCTGGCCCATCTAGGGATCAAGTGGCCCGCGCCACATGCTAGCACTCTAGGCCACCTAGGCATCAAGTGGCCCATGCCACCTGCTAGCACTCTGACCCACCAAGGAATCAGGTGCCCAGCACCACCTGCTAGCACTCTGGCCCTCCTAGGGATTAAGTGGCCCGTGCCACCTGCTAGCACTCTGGCCCACCTAGGGATCAAGTGGCCCATGCCACCTGCTAGAGCTCTGGCCCGCCTAGGGATCAAGTCGCTCGTGCCACCTGCTAGTGCTAGGGATCAAGTGGCCTGTATCACCTGCTAGCACTCTCACCCACCTAGGGATCAAGTGGCCCATGCCACCTCCTAGTGCTATGGCCCGCCTAGGGATCAGGTGCCCCTCGCCACCTGCTAGCGCTCTGGCCGGCCTAGGGATTAAGTGGCCCGTGCCACCTGTTTGCGCTCTGGCTCGCCTAGGGATCGGGTGCCACTCGCCACATGCTAGAGCTCTGGCCCGCCTAGGGAACAAGTGGCCCACGCCACCTCCTAGCACTCTGGCCCACTTAGGGATCAAGTGGCCTGCACCACCTGCTAGTGCTCTGGCCTGCCTAGGGATCAGGTGCCCATCACCACATGCTAGTGCTTTGGCCTGCCTAGGGATCAGGTGGCCTGCACCACCTGCTAGCGCTCTGGCCCACCTAGGGATCAAGTGGCTCGCACCACCTGCTAGCACTCTGGCCTGCCTAGGGATCAGGTGCCCCTCGCCACCTGCTAGCGCTCTGGCCCATCTAGGGATCAAGTGGCCCGTGCCACATGCTAGCAATATAGGCCACCTAGGCATCAAGTGGCCCATGCCACCTGCTAGCACTCTGGCCCACCAAGGAATCAGGTGCCCAGCACCACCTCCTAGCACTCTGGCCCGCCTAGGGATCAACTGGCCCGTGCCACCCTCTACCACTCTGGGCCACCTAGGGATCAAGTGGCCCGCGCCACATGCTAGCACTCTCGCACACCTAGGGATCAGGTGGCCCGCACCACCTGCTAGCGCTGTGGCCCGCCTAGGGATCAAGTGGCCCGTGCCACCTGCTAGAGCTCTGGCCCGCCTAGGGATCAATTTGCTCGTGCCACCTGCTAGTGCTAGGGATCAAGTGGCCTGTGTTACCTGCTAGCACTCTCGCCCACCTAGGGATCAAGTGGCCCATGCCACTTGCTAGCGCTATGGCCCGCCTAGGGATCAGGTGCCCCTCACCACCTGCTAGCGCTCTGGCCCACCTAGGGATCAAGTGGCCCGCGCCACCTGCTAGCACTCCCGCACACCTAGGGATCAGGTGGCCCGCACCACCTGCTAACGCTGTGGCCCACCTACGGATCAAGTGGCCCGTGCCACCTGCTAGAGCTCTGGCCCACCTAGGGATCAAGTCGCTCCTGCCACCTGCTAGCGCTAGGGATCAAGTGGCCTGTGTCACCTGCTAGCACTCTTGCCCACCTAGGGATCAAGTGGCCCATGCCACCTGCTAGCACTATGGCCCGCCTAGGGATCAGGTGCCCAGCACCACCTGCTAGCACTCTGGCCCGCCTAGGGATCAAGTGGCCCGTGCCACCTGCTATCACTCTGGCCCACCTAGGGATCAAGTGGCCCACGCCACATGCTAGCACTCTCGCACACCTAGGGATCAGGTGGCCCGCACCACCTGCTAGCGCTGTGGCCCGCCTTGGGATCAAGTGGCCCATGCCACCTGCTAGAGCTCTGGCCCGCCTAGGGATCAATTCGCTCGTGCCACCTGCTAGTGCTAGAAATCAAGTGGCCTGTGTCACCTGCTAGCACTCTCGCCCACCTAGGGATCAAGAGGCCCATGCCACCTGCTAGCGCTATGGCCCGCCTAGGGATCAGGTGCCCCTCACCACCTGATAGCGCTCTGGCCCACCTAGGGATCAAGTGGCCCGCGCCACCTGCTAGCACTCCCGCACACCTAGGGATAAGGTGGCCCGCACCACCTGCTAGCGCTGTGGCCCACCTAGGGATCAAGTGGCTCGCACCACCTGCTAGCACTCTGGCCTGACTAGGGATCAGGTGCCCCTCGCCACCTGCTAGCGCTATGGCCCATCTAGGGATCAAGTGGCCCGTGCCACCTGCTTGAGCTCTGGCCCGCCTAGGGATCAATTCGCTCGTGCCACCTGCTAGTGCTAGGGATCTAGTGGCCTGTGTCACCTGCTAGCACTCTCGCCCACCTAGGGATCAAGTGGCCCATTCCACCTGCTAGCGCTATGGCCCGCCTAGGGATCAGGTGCCCCTCACCACCTGCTAGCGCTCTGGCCCACCTAGTGATCAAGTGGCCCATGCCACCTCCTAGCACTCTGGCCCACTTAGGGATCAAGTGGCCTGCACCACCTGCTAGTGCTCTGGCCTGCCTAGGGATCAGGTGCCCCTCACCAAATGCTAGTGCTTTGGCCTGCCTAGGGATCAGGTGGCCTGCACCACCTGCTAGCGCTCTGGCCCACCTAGGGATCAAGTGGCTCGCACCACCTGCTAGCACTCTGGCCTGCCTAGGGATCAGGTGCCCCTCGCCACCTGCTAGCGCTCTGGCCCATCTAGGGATCAAGTGGCCCGCGCCACATGCTAGCACTCTAGGCCACCTAGGCATCAAGTGGCCCATGCCACCTGCTAGCACTCTGGCCCACCAAGGAATCAGGTGCCCAGCACCACCTGCTAGCACTCTGGCCCGCCTAGGGATTAAGTGGCCCGTGCCACCTGCTAGCACTCTGGCCCACCTAGGGATCAAGTGGCCCGCACCACATGCTAGCACTCTCGCACACCTAGGGATCAGGTGGCCCGCACCACCTGCTAGCGCTGTGGCCCGCCTAGGGATCAAGTGGCCCGTGCCACCTGCTAGAGCTATGGCCCGCCTAGGGATCAATTCGCTCGTGCCACCTGAAAGTGCTAGGGATCTAGTGGCCTGTGTCACCTGCTAGCACTCTCGCCCACCTAGGGATCAAGTGGCCCATTCCACCTGCTAGCGCTATGGCCCGCCTAGGGATCAGGTGCCCCTCACCACCTGCTAGCGCTCTGGCCCACCTAGAGATCAAGTGGACCGCGCTACCTGCTAGCACTCCCGCACACCTAGGGATCAGGTGGCCCGCACCACCTGCTAGCGCTGTGGCCCACCTAGGGATCAAGTGGCTCGCACCACCTGCTAGCACTCTGGCCTGCCTAGGGATCAGGTGCCCCTCGCCACCTGTTAGCGCTCTGGCCCGCCTAGAGATTAAGTGGCCCGTGCCACCTGCTTGCGCTCTAGCCCGCCTAGGGATCAGGTGCCACTCGCCACCTGCTAGCGCTCTGGCCCGCCTATAAATAAGTGGCCAACGCCCCACCCGCAAGCGCTCTGGCCCGCCTCGTGATCAAGTGGCCCATGCCACCTCCTAGCACTCTGGCCCACTTAGGGATCAAGTGGCCTGCACCACCTGCTAGTGCTCTGGCCTGCCTAGGGATCAGGTGCCCCTCACCAAATGCTAGTGCTTTGGCCTGCCTAGGGATCAGGTGGCCTGCACCACCTGCTAGCGCTCTGGCCCACCTAGGGATCAAGTGGCTCGCACCACCTGCTAGCACTCTGGCCTGCCTAGGGATCAGGTGCCCCTCGCCACCTGCTAGCGCTCTGGCCCATCTAGGGATCAAGTGGCCCGCGCCACATGCTAGCACTCTAGGCCACCTAGGCATCAAGTGGCCCATGCCACCTGCTAGCACTCTGGCCCACCAAGGAATCAGGTGCCCAGCACCACCTGCTAGCACTCTGGCCCGCCTAGGGATTAAGTGGCCCGTGCCACCTGCTAGCACTCTGGCCCACCTAGGGATCAAGTGGCCCGCACCACATGCTAGCACTCTCGCACACCTAGGGATCAGGTGGCCCGCACCACCTGCTAGCGCTGTGGCCCGCCTAGGGATCAAGTGGCCCGTGCCACCTGCTAGAGCTCTGGCCCGCCTAGGGATCAATTCGCTCGTGCCACCTGCTAGTGCAAGGGATCTAGTGGCCTGTGTCACCTGCTAGCACTCTTGCCCACCTAGGGATCAAGTGGCCCATGCCACCTGCTAGCGCTATGGCCCGCCTAGGGATCAGGTGCCCCTCACCACCTGCTAGCGCTCTGGACCACCTAGGGATCAAGTGGCCCGCGCCACCTGCTAGCACTCCCGCACACCTAGGGATCTGGTTGGCCTGCACCACCTGCTAGCGCTGTGGCCCACCTAGGGATCAAATGGCTCACACCACCTGCTAGCACTCTGGCCTGCCTAGGGATCAGGTGCCCCTCGCCACCTGCTAGCGCTCTGGCCCATCTAGGGATCAAGTGGCCCGTGCCACATGCTAGCACTCTAGGCCACCTAGGCATCAAGTGGCCCATGCCACCTGCTAGCACTCTGGCCCACCAAGGAATCAGGTGCCCAGCACCACCTGCTAGCACTCTGGCCCGCCTAGGGATCAAGTGGCCCGTGCCACCTGCTAGCACTCTGGCCCACCTAGGGATCAAGTGGCCCGTGCCACATGCTAGCACTCTCGCACACCTAGGGATCAGGTGGCCCGCACCACCTGCTAGCGCTGTGGCCCGCCTAGGGATCAAGTGGCCCATGCCACCTGCTAGAGCTCTGGCCCGCCTAGGGATCAATTCGCTCGTGCCACCTGCTAGTGCTAGGGATCAAGTGGCCTGCGTCACCTGCTAGCACTCTCGCCCACCTAGGGATCAAGTGGCCCATGCCACCTGCTAGCGCTATGGCCCGCCTAGGGATCAGGTGCCCCTCACCACCTGCTAGCGCTCTGGACCACCTAGGGATCAAGTGGCCCGCGCCACCTGCTAGCACTCCCGCACACCTAGGGATCTGGTTGGCCTGCACCACCTGCTAGCGCTGTGGCCCACCTAGGGATCAAATGGCTCACACCACCTGCTAGCACTCTGGCCTGCCTAGGGATCAGGTGCCCCTCGCCACCTGCTAGCGCTCTGGCCCATCTAGGGATCAAGTGGCCCGTGCCACATGCTAGCACTCTAGGCCACCTAGGCATCAAGTGGCCCATGCCACCTGCTAGCACTCTGGCCCACCAAGGAATCAGGTGCCCAGCACCACCTGCTAGCACTCTGGCCCGCCTAGAGATCAAGTGGCCCGTGCCACCTGCTAGCACTCTGGCCCACCTAGGGATCAAGTGGCCCGTGCCACATGCTAGCACTCTCGCACACCTAGGGATCAGGTGGCCCGCACCACCTGCTAGCGCTGTGGCCCGCCTAGGGATCAAGTGGCCCATGCCACCTGCTAGAGCTCTGGCCCGCCTAGGGATCAATTCGCTCGTGCCACCTGCTAGTGCTAGGGATCAAGTGGCCTGCGTCACCTGCTAGCACTCTCGCCCACCTAGGGATCAAGTGGCCCATGCCACCTGCTAGCGCTATGGCCCGCCTAGGGATCAGGTGCCCCTCACCACCTGCTAGCGCTCTGGCCCACCTAGGGATCAAGTGGCCCGCGCCACCTGCTAGCACTCCCGCACACCTAGGGATCAGGTGGCCCGCACCACCTGCTAGCGCTGTGGCCCACCTAGGGATCAAGTGGCTCGCACCACCTGCTAGCACTCTGGCCTGCCTAGGGATCAGGTGCCCATCGACACCTGCTAGTGCTCTGGCCCATCTAGGGATCAAGTGGCCCGTGCCACATGCTAGCACTCTAGGCCACCTAGGCATCAAGTGGCCCATGCCACCTGCTAGCACTCTGACCCACCAAGGAATCAGGTGCCCAGCACCACCTGCTAGCACTCTGGCCCTCCTAGGGATTAAGTGGCCCGTGCCACCTGCTAGCACTCTGGCCCACCTCGGGATCAAGTGGCCCGCGCCACATGCTAGCACTGTGGCCCGCCTAGGGATCAAGTGGCCCATGCCACCTGCTAGAGCTCTGGCCCGCCTAGGGATCAAGTCGCTCGTGCCACCTGCTAGTACTAGGGATCAAGTGGCCTGTATCACCTGATAGCACTCTCACCCACCTAGGGATCAAGTGGCCCATGCCACCTCCTAGTGCTATGGCCCGCCTAGGGATCAGGTGCCCCTCGCCACCTGCTAGCGCTCTGGCCCGCCTAGGGATTAAGTGGCCCGTGCCACCTGCTTGCGCTCTGGCTCGCCTAGGGATCGGGTGCCACTCGCCACATGCTAGAGCTCTGGCCCGCCTAGGGAACAAGTGGCCCACGCCACCTCCTAGCACTCTGGCCCACTTAGGGATCAAGTATCCTGCACCACCTGCTAGTGCTCTGGCCTGCCTAGGGATCAGGTGCCCATCACCACCTGCTAGTGCTTTGGCCTGCCTAGGGATCAGATGGCCTGCACCACCTGCTAGCGCTCTGGCCCACCTAGGGATCAAGTGGCTCGCACCACCTGCTAGCACTCTGGCCTGCCTAGGGATCAGGTGCCCCTCGCCACCTGCTAGCGCTCTGGCCCATCTAGGGATCAAGTGGCCCGTGCCACATGCTAGCAATATAGGCCACCTAGGCATCAAGTGGCCCATGCCACCTGCTAGCACTCTGGCCCACCAAGGAATCAGGTGCCCAGCACCACCTGCTAGCACTCTGGCCCGCCTAGGGATCAACTGGCCCGTGCCACCCTCTACCACTCTGGGCCACCTAGGGATCAAGTGGCCCGCGCCACATGCTAGCACTCTCGCACACCTAGGGATCAGGTGGCCCGCACCACCTGCTAGCGCTGTGGCCCGCCTAGGGATCAAGTGGCCCGTGCCACCTGCTAGAGCTCTGGCCCGCCTAGGGATCAATTTGCTCGTGCCACCTGCTAGTGCTAGGGATCAAGTGGCCTGTGTTACCTGCTAGCACTCTCGCCCACCTAGGGATCAAGTGGCCCATGCCACCTGCTAGCGCTCTGGCCCGCCTAGGGATCAGGTGCCCCTCACCACCTGCTAGCGCTCTGGCCCACCTAGGGATCAAGTGGCGCGCGCCACCTGCTAGCACTCCCGCACACCTAGGGATCAGGTGGCCTGCACCACCTGCTAGCGCTGTGGCCCACCTACGGATCAAGTGGCCCGTGCCACCTGCTAGAGCTCTGGCCCACCTAGGGATTAAGTCGCTCCTGCCACCTGCTAGCGCTAGGGATCAAGTGGCCTGTGTCACCTGCTAGCACTCTTGCCCACCTAGGGATCAAGTGGCCCATGCCACCTGCTAGCGCTATAGCCCGCCTAGGCATCAGGTGCCCAGCACCACCTGCTAGCACTCTGGCCCTCCTAGGGATCAAGTGGCCCGTGCCACCTGCTATCACTCTGGCCCACCTAGGGATCAAGTGGCCCGCGCCACATGCTAGCACTCTCGCACACCTAGGGATCAGGTGCCCCTCGCCACCTGCTAGCACTATGGCCCATCTAGGGATCAAGTGGCCCGTGCCACCTGCTTGAGCTCTGGCCCGCCTAGGGATCAATTCGCTCGTGCCACCTGCTAGTGCTAGGGATCTAGTGGCCTGTGTCACCTGCTAGCACTCTCGCCCACCTAGGGATCAAGTGGCCCATTCCACCTGCTAGCGCTATGGCCCGCCTAGGGATCAGGTGCCCCTCACCACCTGCTAGCGCTCTGGCACACCTAGAGATCAAGTGGCCCGCACTACCTGCTAGCACTCCCGCACACCTAGGGATCAGGTGGCCCGCACCACCTGCTAGCGCTGTGGCCCACCTAGGGATCAAGTGGCTCGCACCACCTGCTAGCACTCTGGCCTGCCTAGGGATCAGGTGCCCCTCGCCAACTGTTAGCGCTCTGGCCCGCCTAGAGATTAAGTTGCCCGTGCCACCTGCTTGCGCTCTAGCCCGCCTAGGGATCAGGTGCCACTCGCCACCTGCTAGCGCTCTGGCCCGCCTATGGATCAAGTGGCCCACGCCACCCGCAAGCGCTCTGGCCCGCCTAGGGATCAAGTGGCCCATGCCACCTCCTAGCACTCTGGCCCACTTAGGGATCAAGTGGCCTGCACCACCTGCTAGTGCTCTGGCCTGCCTAGGGATCAGGTGCCCCTCACCAAATGCTAGTGCTTTGGCCTGCCTAGGGATCAGGTGGCTTGCACCACCTGCTAGCGTTCTGGCCCACCTAGGGATCAAGTGGCTCGCACCACCTGCTAGCACTCTGGCCTGCCTAGGGATCAGGTGCCCCTCGCCACCTGCTAGCGCTCTGGCCCATCTAGGGATCAAGTGGCCCGCGCCACATGCTAGCACTCTAGGCCACCTAGGCATCAAGTGGCCCATGCCACCTGCTAGCACTCTGGCCCACCAAGGAATCAGGTGCCCAGCACCACCTGCTAGCACTCTGGCCCGCCTAGGGATCAAGTGGCCCGTGCCACCTGCTAGCACTCTGGCCCACCTAGGGATCAAGTGGCCCGCGCCACATGCTAGCACTCTCGCACACCTAGGGATCAGGTATCCCGCACCACCTGCTAGCGCTGTGGCCCGCCTAGGGATCAAGTGGCCCATGCCACCTGCTATAGCTCTTGCCCGCCTAGGGATCAATTCGCTCGTGCCACCTGCTAGTGCTAGGGATCAAGTGGCCTGTGTCAACTGCTAGCACTCTCGCCCACCTAGGGATCAAGTGGCCCATGCCACCTGCTAGCGCTATGGCCCGCCTAGGGATCAGGTGCCCCTCACCACCTGCTAGCGCTCTGGCCCACCTAGGGATCAAGTTGCCCGCGCCACCAGCTAGCACTCCCGCACACCTAGGGATCAGGTGGCCCGCACCACCTGCTAGCGCTGTGGCCCACCTAGGGATCAAGTGGCTCGCACCACTTCCTAGCACTCTGGCCTGCCTAGGGATTAGGTTCCCATCGCCACCTGCTAGCGCTCTGGCCCATCTAGGGATCAAGTGGCCCGCGCCACATGCTAGCACTCTAGGCCACCTAGGCATCAAGTGGCCCATGCCACCTGCTAGCACTCTGGCCCACCAAGGAATCAGGTGCCCAGCACCACCTGCTAGCACTCTGGCCTGCCTAGGGATCAAGTGGCCCATGCCACCTGCTAGCGCTATGGCCCGCCTAGGGATCAGGTGCCCCTTACCACCTGCTAGCGCTCTGGCCCACCTAGGGATCAAGTGGCCCGTGCCACCTGCTAGAGCTCTGGCCCACCTAGGGATCAAGTCGCTCCTGCCACCTGCTAGCGCTAGGGATCAAGTGGCCTGTGTCACCTGCTAGCGCTATTGCCCGCCTAGGGATCAGGTGCCCAGCACCACCTGCAAGCACTCTGGCCCGCCTAGGGATCAAGTGTCCCGTGCCACCTGCTAGCACTCTGGCCCACCTAGGGATCAATTCGCTCGTGCCACCTGCTAGTGCTAGGGATCAAATGGCCTGCGTCACCTGCTAGCACTCTCGCCCACCTAGGGATCAAGTGGCCCATGCCACCTACTAGCGCTATGGCCCGCCTAGGGATCAGGTGCCCCTCACCACCTGCTAGCGCTCTGGCCCACCTAGGGATCAAGTGGCCCGCGCCACCTGCTTGCACTCCCGCACACCTAGGGATCAGGTGGCCCGCACCACCTGCTAGCGCTGTGGCCCACCTAGGGATCAAGTGGCTCGCACCACCTGCTAGCACTCTGGCCTGCCTAGGGATCAGGTGCCCATCGCCACCTGCTAGCGCTCTGGCCCATCTAGGGATCAAGTGGCCCGCGCCACATGCTAGCACTCTAGGCTACCTAGGCATCAAGTGGCCCATGCCACCTGCTAGCACTCTGGCCCACCAAGGAATCAGGTGCCCAGCACCACCTGCTAGCACTCTGGCCCTCCTAGGGATTAAGTGGCTCGTGCCACCTGCTAGCACTCTGGCCCACCTAGGGATCAAGTGGCCCGCGCCACATGCTAGCACTGTGGCCCGCCTAGGGATCAAGTGGCCCATGCCACCTGCTAGAGCTCTGGCCCGCCTAGGGATCAAGTCGCTCGTGCCACCTGCTAGTGCTAGGGATCAAGTGGCCTGTGTCACCTGCTAGCACTCTCGCCCACCTAGGGATCAAGTGGCCCATGCCACCTCCTAGTGCTATGGCCCGCCTAGGGATCAGGTGCCCCTCGCCACCTGCTAGCGCTCTGGCCCGCCTAGGGATTAAGTGGCCCGTGCCACCTGCTTGCGCTCTGGCTCGCCTAGGGATCAGGTGCCACTCGCCACATGCTAGCGCTCTGGCCCGCCTAGGGATGAAGTGGCCCACGCCACCTCCTAGCACTCTGGCCCACTTAGGGATCAAGTGGCCCGCACCACCTGCTAGTGCTCTGGCCTGCCTAGGGATCAGGTGCCCCTCACCACCTGCTAGTGCTTTGGCCTGCCTAGGGATCAGGTGGCCTGCACCACCTGCTAGCGCTCTGGCCCACCTAGGGATCAAGTGGCTCGCATCACCTGCTAGCACTCTGGCCTGCCTAGGGATCAGGTGCCCCTCGCCACCTGCTAGCGCTCTGGCCCATCTAGGGATCAAGTGGCCCGCGCCACATGCTAGCAATCTAGGCCACCTAGGCATCAAGTGGCCCATGCCACCTGCTAGCACTCTGGCCCACCAAGGAATCAGGTGCCCAGCACCACCTGCTAGCACTCTGGCCCGCCTAGGGATCAAGTGGCCCGTGCCACCTGCTAGCAATCTGGCCCACCTAAGGATCAAGTGGCCCGCGCCACATGCTAGCACTCTCGCACACCTAGGGATCAGGTGTCCTGCACCACCTGCTAGCGCTGTGGCCCGCCTAGGGATCAAGTGGCCTGTGCCACCTGCTAGCACTCTGGCCCACCTAGGGATCAAGTGGCCCGCGCCACATGCTAGCACTCTGGCACACCTAGGGATCAGGTGGCCCGCACCACCTGCTAGCGCTGTGGCCCGCCTAGGGAACAAGTGGCCCATGCCACCTGCTAATGCTCTGGCCCGCCTAGCGATCAATTCGCTCGTGCCACCTGCTAGTGCTAGGGATCAAGTGGCCTGTGTCACCTGCTAGCACTCTCGCCCACCTAGGGATCAAGTGGCCCATGCCACCTGCTAGCGCTATGGCCCGCCTAGGGATCAGGTGCCCCTCACCACCTGCTAGCGCTCTGGCCCACCTAGGGATCAAGTGGCCCGCGCCACCTGCTAGCACTCCCGCACACCTAGGGATCAGGTGGCCCGCACCACCTGCTAGCGCTGTGGCCCACCTAGGGATCAAGTGGCTCGCACCACTTCCTAGCACTCTGGCCTGCCTAGGGATCAGGTGCCCATCGCCACCTGCTAGCGCTCTGGCCCATCTAGGGATCAAGTGGCCCGCGCCACATGCTAGCACTCTAGGCCACCTAGGCATCAAGTGGCCCATGCCACCTGCTAGCACTCTGGCCCACCAAGGAATCAGGTGCCCAGCACCACCTGCTAGCACTCTGGCCCGCCTAGGGATTAAGTGGCCCGTGCCACCTGCTAGCACTCTGGCCCACCTAGGGATCAAGTGGCTCGCACCACATGCTAGCACACTCGCACACCTAGGGATCAAGTGGCCCATGCCACCTGCTAGCGCTATGGCCCGCCTAGGGATCAGGTGCCCCTCACCACCTGCTAGCGCTCTGGCCCACCTAGGGATCAAGTGGCCCGCGCCACCTGCTAGCACTCCCGCACACCTAGGGATCAGGTGGCCCGCACCACCTGCTAGCGCTGTGGCCCACCTAGGGATCAAGTGGCTCGCGCCACTTCCTAGCACTCTGGCCTGCCTAGGGATCAGGTGCCCATCGCCACCTGCTAGCGCTCTGGCCCATCTAGGGATCAAGTGGCCCGCGCCACATGCTAGCACTCTAGGCCACCTAGGCATCAAGTGGCCCATGCCACCTGCTAGCACTCTGGCCCAACAAGGAATCAGGTGCCCAGCACCACCTGCTAGCACTCTGGCACGCCTAGGGATTAAGTGGCCCGTTCCACCTGCTAGCACTGTGGCCCACCTAGGGATCAAGTGGCCCGCACCACATGCTAGCACTCTCGCACACCTAGGGATCAGGTGGCCCGCACCACCTGCTAGCGCTGTGGCCCGCCTAGGGGTCAAGTGGCCCGTGCCACCTGCTAGAGCTCTGGCCCGCCTAGGGATCAATTCGCTCGTGCCACCTGCTAGTGCTAGGGATCTAGTGGCCTGTGTTACCTGCTAGCACTCTCGCCCACCTAGGGATCAAGTGCCCAATGCCACCTGCTAGCGCTATGGCCCGCCTAGGGATCAGGTGCCCCTCACCACCTGCTAGCGCTCTGGCCCACCTAGAGATCAAGTGGCCCGCGCCACATGCTAGCACTCTCGCACACCTAGGGATCAGGTGGCCCGCACCACCTGCTAGCGCTGTGGCCCGCCTAGGGATCAAGTGGCCCATGCCACCTGCTAGAGCTCTGGCCCGCCTAGGGTTCAATTCGCTCGTGCCACCTGCTAGTGCTAGGGATCTAGTGGCCTGTGTCACCTGCTAGCACTCTCGCCCACCTAGGGATCAAGTGGCCCATGCCACCTGCTAGCGCTATGGCCCGCCTAGGGATCAGGTGCCCCTCACCACCTGCTAGCGCTCTGGCCCACCTAGGGATCAAGTGGCCCGCGCCACCTGCTAGCACTCCCGCACACCTAGGGATCAGGTGGCCCGCACCACCTGCTAGCGCTGTGGCCCACCTAGGGATCAAATGGCTCACTCCACCTGCTAGCACTCTGGCCTGCCTAGGGATCAGGTGCCCCTCGCCACCTGCTAGCGCTCTGGCCCATCTAGGGATCAAGTGGCCCGTGCCACATGCTAGCACTCTAGGCCACCTAGGCATCAAGTGGCCCATGCCACCTGCTAGCACTCTGGCCCACCAAGGAATCAGGTGCCCAGCACCACCTGCTAGCACTCTGGCCCGCCTAGGGATCAAGTGGCCCGTGCCACCTGCTAGCACTCTGGCCCACCTAGGTATCAAGTGGCCCGTGCCACATGCTAGCACTCTCGCACACCTAGGGATCAGGTGGCCCGCACCACCTGCTAGCGCTGTGGCCCGCCTAGGGATCAAGTGGCCCATGCCACCTGCTAGAGCTCTGGCCCGCCTAGGGATCAATTCGCTCGTGCCACCTGCTAGTGCTAGAGATCAAGTGGCCTGCGTCACCTGCTAGCACTCTCGCCCACCTAGGGATCAAGTGGCCCATGCCACCTGCTAGCGCTATGGCACGCCTAGGGATCAGGTGCCCCTCACCACCTGCTAGCGCTCTGGCCCACCTAGAAATCAAGTGGCCCGCGCCACCTGCTAGCACTCCCGCACACCTAGGGATCAGGTGGCCCGCACCACCTGCTAGCTCTGTGGCCCACCTAGGGATCAAGTGGCTCGCACCACCTGCTAGCACTATGGCCTGCCTAGGTATCAGGTGCCCATCGCCACCTGCTAGCGCTCTGGCCCATCTAGGGATCAAGTGGCCCGCGCCACCTGCTAGCACTCTAGGCCACCTAGGCATCAAGTGGCCCATGCCACCTGCTAGCACTCTGGCCCACCAAGGAATCAGGTGCCCAGCACCACCTGCTAGCACTCTGGCCTGCCTAGGGATCAAGTGGCCCATGCCACCTGCTAGCGCTATGGCCCGCCTAGGGATCAAGTGGCCCGCGCCACCTGCTAGCACTTCCGCACACCTAGGGATCAGGTGGCCCGCACCACCTGCTAGCGCTGTGGCCCACCTAGGGATCAAGTGGCCCGTGCCACCTGCTAGAGCTCTGGCTCACCTAGGGATCAAGTCGCTCCTGCCACCTGCTAGCGCTAGGGATCAAGTGGCCTGTGTCACCTGCTAGCACTCTCGCCCACCTAGGGATCAAGTGGCCCATGCCACCTGCTAGCGCTATGGCCCGCCTAGGGATCAGGTGCCCAGCACCCCCTGCAAGCACTCTGGCCCGCCTAGGGATCAAGTGGCCCGTGCCACCTGCTAGCACTCTGGCCCACCTAGGGATCAAGTGGCCCGCGCCACATGCTAGCACTCTCGCACACCTAGGGATCAGGTGGCCCGCACCACCTGCTAGCGCTGTGGCCCGCCTAGGGATCAAGTAGCCCATGCCACCTGCTAGAGCTCTGGCCCGCCTAGGGATCAATTCGCTCGTGCCACCTGCTAGTGCTAGGGATCAAATGGCCTGCGTCACCTGCTAGCACTCTCGCCCACCTAGGGATCAAGTGGCCCATGCCACCTGCTAGCGCTATGGCCCGCCTAGGGATCAGGTGAACCTCACCACCTGCTAGTGCTCTGGCCCACCTAGGGATCAAGTGGCCCGCGCCACCTGCTAGCACTCCCGCACACCTAGGGATCAGGTGGCCCGCACCACCTGCTAGCGCTGTGGCCCACCTAGGGATCAAGTGGCTCGCACCACCTGCTAGCACTCTGGCCTGCCTAGGGATCAGGTGCCCATTGCCACCTGCTAGCGCTCTGGCCCATCTAGGGATCAAGTGGCCCGCGCCACATGCTAGCACTCTAGGCCACCTAGGCATCAAGTGGCCCATGCCACCTGCTAGCACTCTGGCCCACCAAGGAATCAGGTGCCCAGCACCACCTGCTAGCACTCTGGCCCTCCTAGGGATTAAGTGGCCCGTGCCACCTGCTAGCACTCTGGCCCACCTAGGGATCAAGTGGCCCGCGCCACATGCTAGCACTGTGGCCCGCCTAGGGATCAAGTGGCCCATGCCACCTGCTAGAGCTCTGGCCCGCCTAGGGATCAAGTCGCTCGTGCCACCTGCTAGTGCTAGGGATCAAGTGGCCTGTGTCACCTGCTAGCACTCTTGCCCACCTAGGGATCAAGTGGCCCATGCCACCTTCTAGTGCTATGGCCCGCCTAGGGATCAGGTGCCCCTCGCCACCTGCTAGCACTCTGGCCCGCCTACTGATTAAGTGGCCCGTGCCACCTGCTTGCGCTCTTGCTCGCCTAGTGATCAGGTGCCACTCGCCACATGCTAGCGCTCTGGCCCGCCTAGGGATCAAGTGGCCCATGCCACCTCCTAGCACTCTGGCCCACTTAGGGATCAAGTGGCCCGCACCACCTGCTAGTGCTCTGGCCTGCCTAGGGATCAGGTGCCCCTCACCACCTGCTAGTGCTTTGGCCTGCCTAGGGATCAGGTGGCCTGCACCACATGCTAGCACTCTCGCACACCTAGGGATCAGGTGGCCCGTGCCACCTGCTAGCACTCTGGCCCACCTAGGGATCAAGTGGCCCGCGCCATATGCTAGCACTCTCGCACACCTAGGGATCAGGTGGCCTGCACCACCTGCTAGCGCTGTGGGCCACCTAGGGATCAAGTGGCCCACCTAGGGATCAAGTGGCCCGTGCCACCTGCTAGCACTCTGGCCCACCTAGTGATCAAGTGGCCCGCGCCACATGCTAGCACTCTCGCACACCTAGGGATCAGGTGGCCCGCACCACCTGCTAGCGCTGTGGCCCGCCTAGGGAACAAGTGGCCCATGCCACCTGCTAGAGCTCTGGCCCGCCTAGGGATCAATTCGCTCGTGCCACCTGCTAGTGCTAGGGATCAAGTGGCCTGTGTCACCTGCTAGCACTCTCGCCCACCTAGGGATCAGGTGGCCCATGCCACCTGCTAGCGCTATGGCCCGCCTAGGGATCAGGTGCCCCTCACCACCTGCTAGCGCTCTGGCCCACCTAGTGATCAAGTGGCCCACGCCACCTGCTAGTACTCCCGCACACCTAGGGATCAGGTGGCCCGCACCACCTGCTAGCGCTGTGGCCCACCTAGGGATCAAGTGGCTCGCACCACCTCCTAGCACTCTGGCCTGCCTAGGGATCAGGTGCCCATCACCACCTGCTAGCGCTCTGGCCCATCTAGGGATCAAGTGGCCCGCGCCATATGCTAGCACTCTCGCACACCTAGGGATCAGGTGGCCTGCACCACCTGCTAGCGCTGTGGCCCACCTAGGGATCAAGTGGCCCACCTAGGGATCAAGTGGCCCGTGCCACCTGCTAGCACTCTGGCCCACCTAGGGATCAAGTGGCCCGCGCCACATGCTAGCACTCTCGCACACCTAGGGATCAGGTGGCCCGCACCACCTGCTAGCGCTGTGGCCCACCTAGGGAACAAGTGGCCCATGCCACCTGCTAGAGCTCTGGCCCGCCTAGGGATCAATTCGCTCGTGCCACCTGCTAGTGCTAGGGATCAAGTGGCCTGTGTCACCTGCTAGCACTCTCGCCCACCTAGGGATCAGGTGGCCCATGCCACCTGCTAGCGCTATGGCCCGCCTAGGGATCAGGTGCCCCTCACCACCTGCTAGCGCTCTGGCCCACCTAGTGATCAAGTGGCCCACGCCACCTGCTAGTACTCCCGCACACCTAGGGATCAGGTGGCCCGCACCACCTGCTAGCGCTGTGGCCCACCTAGGGATCAAGTGGCTCGCACCACCTCCTAGCACTCTGGCCTGCCTAGGGATCAGGTGCCCATCGCCACCTGCTAGCGCTCTGGCCCATCTAGGGATCAAGTGGCCCGCGCCACATGCTAGCACTCTAGGCCACCTAGGCATCAAGTGGCCCATGCCACCTGCTAGCACTCTGGCCCACCAAGGAATCAGGTGCCCAGCACCACCTGCTAGCACTCTGGCCCGCCTAGGGATTAAGTGGCCCGTGCCACCTGCTAGCACTCTGGCCCACCTAGGGATCAAGTGGCCCGCACCACATGCTAGCACTCTCGCACACCTAGGGATCAGGTGGCCCGCACCACCTGCTAGCGCTGTGGCCCGCCTAGGGATCAAGTGGCCCGTGCCACCTGCTAGAGCTCTGGCCCGCCTAGGGATCAATTCGCTCGTGCCACCTGCTAGTGCTAGGAATCTAGTGGCCTGTGTCACCTGCTAGCACTCTCGCCCACCTAGGGATCAAGTGGCCCATGCCACCTGTTAGCGCTATGGCCCGTCTAGGGATCAGGTGCCCCTCACCACCTGCTAGCGCTCTGGCCCACCTAGGGATCAAGTGGCCTGCGCCACCTGCTAGCACTCCCGCACACCTAGGGATCAGGTGGCCCGCACCACCTGCTAGCGCTGTGGCCCACCTAGGGATCAAGTGGCTCGCACCACCTGCTAGCACTCTGGCCTGCCTAGGGATCAGGTGCCCCTCGCCACCTGCTAGCGCTCTGGCTCATCTAGGGATCAAGTGGCCCGCGCCACATGCTAGCACTCTAGGCCACCTAGGCATCAAGTGGCCCATGCCACCTGCTAGCACTCTGGCCCACCAAAGAATCAGGTGCCCAGCACCACCTGCTAGCACTCTGGCCCGCCTAGGGATCAACTGGCCCATGCCACCTGCTACCACTCTGGACCACCTAGGGATCAAGTGGCCCGCGCCACATGCTAGCACTCTCGCACACCTAGGGATCAGGTGGCCCGCACCACCTGCTAGCGCTGTGGCCCGCCTAGGGATCAAGTGGCCCGTGCCACCTGCTAGAGCTCTGGCCCGCCTAGGGATCAATTTGCTCGTGCCACCTGCTAGTGCTAGGGATCAAGTGGCCTGTGTTACCTGCTAGCACTGTCGCCCACCTAGGGATCAAGTGGCCCATGCCACCTGCTAGCGCTATGGCCCGCCTAGGGATCAGGTGCCCCTCACCACCTGCTAGCGCTCTGGCCCACCTAGGGATCAAGTGGCCCGCGCCACCTGCTAGCACTCCCGCACACCTAGGGATCAGGTGGCCCGCACCACCTGCTAGCGCTGTGGCCCACCTACGGATCAAGTGGCCCGTGCCACCTGCTAGAGCTCTGGCCCACCTAGGGATCAAGTCGCTCCTGCCACCTGCTAGCGCTAGGGATCAAGTGGCCTGTGTCACCTGCTAGCACTCTTGCCCACCTAGGGATCAAGTGGCCCATGCCACCTGCTAGCGCTATGGCCCGCCTAGGGATCAGGTGCCCAGCACCACCAGCTAGCACTCTGGCCCGCCTAGGGATCAAGTGGCCCGTGCCACCTGCTATCACTCTGGCCCACCTAGGGATCAAGTGGCCCGCGCCACATGCTAGCACTCTCGCACACCTAGGGATCAGGTGGCCCGCACCACCTGCTAGCGCTGTGGCCCGCCTAGGAATCAAGTGGCCCATGCCACCTGCTAGAGCTCTGGCCCGCCTAGGGATCAATTCGCTCGTGCCACCTGCTAGTGCTAGGGTTTAAGTGGCCTGTGTCACCTGCTAGCACTCTCGCCCACCTAGGGATCAAGAGGCCCATGCCACCTGCTAGCGCTATGGCCCGCCTAGGGATCAGGTGCCCCTCACCACCTGCTAGCGCTCTGGCCCACCTAGGGATCAAGTGGCCCGCGCCACCTGCTAGCACTCCCGCACACCTAGGGATCAGGTGGCCCGCACCACCTGCTAGCGCTGTGGCCCACCTAGGGATCAAGTGGCTCGCACCACCTGCTAGCACTCTGGCCTGCCTAGGGATCAGGTGCCCCTCGCCACCTGCTAGCGCTCTGGCCCATCTAGGGATCAAGTGGCCCGTGCCACCTGCTAGAGCTCTGGCCCGCCTAGGGATCAATTCGCTCGTGCCACCTGCTAGTGCTAGGGATCTAGTGGCCTGTGTCACCTGCTAGCACTCTCGCCCACCTAGGGATCAAATGGCCCATGCCACCTGCTAGCGCTATGGCCCGCCTAGGGATCAGGTGCCCCTCACCACCTGCTAGCGCTCTGGCCCACCTAGAGATCAAGTGGCCCGCACTACATGCTAGCACTCCCGCACACCTAGGGATCAGGTGGCCCGCACCACCTGCTAGCGCTGTGGCCCACCTAGGGATCAAGTGGCTCGCACCACCTGCTAGCACTCTGGCCTGCCTAGGGATCAGGTGCCCCTCGTCACCTGTTAGCGCTCTGGCCCACCTAGAGATCAAGTGGCCCGCACTACATGCTAGCACTCCCGCACACCTAGGGATCAGGTGGCCCGCACCACCTGCTAGCGCTGTGGCCCACCTAGGGATCAAGTGGCTCGCACCACCTGCTAGCACTCTGGCCTGCCTAGGGATCAGGTGCCCCTCGCCACCTGCTAGCGCTCTGGCCCATCTAGGGATCAAGTGGCCCGTGCCACCTGCTAGAGCTCTGGCCCGCCTAGGGATCAATTCGCTCGTGCCACCTGCTAGTGCTAGGGATCTAGTGGCCTGTGTCACCTGCTAGCACTCTCGCCCACCTAGGGATCAAATGGCCCATGCCACCTGCTAGCGCTATGGCCCGCCTAGGGATCAGGTGCCCCTCACCACCTGCTAGCGCTCTGGCCCACCTAGAGATCAAGTGGCCCACACTACATGCTAGCACTCCCGCACACCTAGGGATCAGGTGGCCCGCACCACCTGCTAGCGCTGTGGCCCACCTAGGGATCAAGTGGCTCGCACCACCTGCTAGCACTCTGGCCTGCCTAGGGATCAGGTGCCCCTCGTCACCTGTTAGCGCTCTGGCCCGCCTAGAGATTAAGTGGCCCGTGCCACCTGCTAGCACTCTGGCCCACCTAGGGATCAAGTGGCCCGCACCACATGCTAGCACTCTCGCACACCTACGGATCAGGTGGCCCGCACCACCTGCTAGCGCTTTGGCCCGCCTAGGGATCAAGTGGCTCGCACCACCTGCTAGCACTCTGGCCTGCCTAGGGATCAGGTGCCCCTCGCCACCTGCTAGCGCTCTGGCCCATCTAGGGATCAAGTGGCCCGCGCCACATGCTAGCACTCTAGGCCACCTAGGCATCAAGTGGCCCATGCCACCTGCTAGTACTCTGGCCCACCAAGGAATCAGGTGCCCAGCACCACCTGCTAGCACTCTGGCCCACCTAGGGATCAACTGGCCCGTGCCACCTGCTACCACTCTGGACCACCTAGGGATCAAGTGGCCCGCGCCACATGCTAGCACTCTCGCACACCTAGGGATCAGGTGGCCCGCACCACCTGCTAGCGCTGTGGCCCGCCTAGGGATCAAGTGGCCCGTGCCACCTGTTAGAGCTCTGGCCCGCCTAGGGATCAATTTGCTCGTGCCACCTGCTAGTGCTAGGGATCAAGTGGCCTGTGTTACCTGCTAGCACTCTTGCCCACCTAGGGATCAAGTGGCCCATGCCACCTGCTAGCGCTATGGCCCGCCTAGGGATCAGGTGCCCCTCACCACCTGCTAGCGCTCTGGCCCACCTAGGGATCAAGTGGCCCGTGCCACCTGCTAGCACTCCCGCACACCTAGGGATCAGGTGGCCCGCACCACCTGCTAGCGCTGTGGCCCACCTACGGATCAAGTGGCCCATGCCACCTGCTAGAACTCTGGCCCACCTAGGGATCAAGTCGCTCCTGCCACCTGCTAGCGCTAGGGATCAAGTGGCCTGTGTCACCTGCTAGCACTCTTGCCCACCTAGGGATCAAGTGGCCCATGCCACCTGCTAGTGCTATGGCCCGCCTAGGGATCAGGTGCCCAGCACCACCTGCTAGCACTCTGGCCCGCCTAGGGATCAAGTGGCCCGTGCCACCTGCTATCACTCTGGCCCACCTAGGGATCAAGTGGCCCGCGCCACATGCTAGCACTCTCGCACACCTAGGGATCAGGTGGCCCGCACCACCTGCTAGCGCTGTGGCCCGCCTAGGGATCAAGTGGCCCATGCCACCTGCTAGAGCTCTGGCCCGCCTAGGGATCAATTCGCTCGTGCCACCTGCTAGTGCTAGGGATCAAGTGGCCTGTGTCACCTGCTAGCACTCTCGCCCACCTAGGGATCAAGAGGCCCATGCCACCTGCTAGCGCTATGGCCCGCCTAGGGATCAGGTGCCCCTCACCACCTGCTAGCGCTCTGGCCCACCTAGGGATCAAGTGGCCCGCGCCACCTGCTAGCACTCCCGCACACCTAGGGATAAGGTGGCCCGCACCACCTGCTAGCGCTGTGGCCCACCTAGGGATCAAGCGGCTCGCACCACCTGCTAGCACTCTGGTCTGCCTAGGGATCAGGTGCCCCTCGCCACCTGCTAGCGCTCTGGCCCATCTAGGGATCAAGTGGCCCGTGCCACCTGCTTGAGCTCTGGCCCGCCTAGGGATCAATTCGCTCGTGCCACCTGCTAGTGCTAGGGATCTAGTGGCCTGTGTCACCTGCTAGCACTCTCGCCCGCCTAGGGATCAAGTGGCCCATGCCACCTGCTAGCGCTATGGGCCGCCTAGGGATCAGGTTCCCCTCACCACCTGCTAGCGCTCTGGCCCACCTAGAGATCAAGTGGCCCGCGCTACCTGCTAGCACTCCCGCACACCTAGGGATCAGGTGGCCCGCACCACCTGCTAGCGCTGTGGCCCACCTAGGGATCAAGTGGCTCGCACCACCTGCTAGCACTCTGGCCTGCCTAGGGATCAGGTGCCCCTCGCCACCTGTTAGCGCTCTGGCCCGCCTAGAGATTAAGTGGCCCGTGCCACCTGCTTGCGCTCTAGCCCGCCTAGGGATCAGGTGCCACTCGCCACCTGCTAGCGCTCTGGCCCACCTATGGATCAAGTGGCCCACGCCACCCGCTAGCGCTCTAGCCCGCCTAGGGATCAAGTGGCCCACGCCACCTGCTAGCACTCTGGCCCACCTAGGGATCAAGTGGCTCGCACCACCTGCTAGCACTCTGGCCTGCCTAGGGATCAGGTGCCCCTCGCCACCTGCTAGCGCTCTGGCCCATCTAGGGATCAAGTGGCCCGTGCCACCTGCTAGAGCTCTGGCCCGCCTAGGGATCAATTCGCTCGTGCCACCTGCTAGTGCTAGGGATCTAGTGGCCTGTGTCACCTGCTAGCACTCTCGCCCACCTAGGAATCAAGTGGCCCATGCCACCTGCTAGCGCTATGGCCCGCCTAGGGATCAGGTGCCCCTCACCACCTGCTAGCGCTCTGGCCCACCTAGAGATCAAGTGGCCCGCGCCACCTACTAGCACTCCCGCACACCTAGGGATCAGGTGGCCCGCACCACCTGCTAGCGCTGTGGCCCACCTAGGGATCAAGTGGCTCGCACCACTTCCTAGCACTCTGGCCTGCCTAGGGATCAGGTGCCCATCGCCACCTGCTAGCGCTCTGGCCCATCTAGGGATCAAGTGGCCCGCGCCACATGCTAGCACTCTAGGCCACCTAGGCATCAAGTGGCCCATGCCACCTGCTAGCACTCCTGGCCCACCAAGGAATCAGGTGCCCAGCACCACCTGCTAGCACTCTGGCCCGCCTAGGGATTAAGTGGCCCGTGCCACCTGCTAGCACTCTGGCCCACCTAGGGATCAAGTGGCCCGCACCACATGCTAGCACACTCGCACACCTAGGGATCAAGTGGCCCATGCCACCTGCTAGCGCTATGGCCCGCCTAGGGATCAGGTGCCCCTCACCACCTGCTAGCGCTCTGGCCCACCTAGGGATCAAGTGGCCCGCGCCACCTGCTAGCACTCCCCCGCCACCTAGGCATAAGGTGGCCCGCACCACCTGCTAGCGCTGTGGCCCACCTAGGGATCAAGTGGCTCGCACTACCTGCTAGCACTCTGGTCTGCCTAGGGATCAGGTGCCCCTCGCCACCTGCTAGCGCTCTGGCCCATCTAGGGATCAAGTGGCCCGTGCCACCTGCTTGAGCTCTGGCCCGCCTAGGGATCAATTCGCTCGTGCCACCTGCTAGTGCTAGGGATCTAGTGGCCTGTGTCACCTGCTAGCACTCTCGCCCACCTAGGGATCAAGTGGCCCATGCCACCTGCTAGCGCTATGGCCTGCCTAGGGATCAGGTGCCCCTCACCACCTGCTAGCGCTTTGGCCCACCTTGAGTTCAAGTGGCCCGCGCTACCTGCTTGCACTCCCGCACATCTAGGGATCAGGTGGCCCGCACCACCTGCTAGCGCTGTGGCCCACCTAGGGATCAAGTGGCTCGCACCACCTGCTAGCACTTTGGCCTGCCTAGGGATCAGGTGCCCCTCTCCACCTGTTAGCGCTCTGGCCCGCCTAGAGATTAAGTGGCCCGTGCCACCTGCATGCGCTCTAGCCCGCCTAGGGATCAGGTGCCACTCGCCACCTGCTAGCGCTCTGGCCCACCTATGGATCAAGTGGCCCACGCCACCCGCTAGCGCTCTGGCCCGCCTAGGGATCAAGTGACCCACGCCACCTCCTAGCACTCTGGCCCACTTAGGGATCAAGTGGCCTGCACCACCTGCTAGTGCTCTGGCCTGCCTAGGGATCAGGTGCCCCTCACCACCTGCTAGTGCTTTGGCCTGCCTAGGGATCAGGTGGCCCTGCACCACCTGCTAGCGCTCTGGCCCACCTAGGGATCAAGTGGCTCGCACCACCTGCTAGCACTCTGGCCTGCCTAGGGATCAGGTGCCCCTCGCCACCTGCTAGCGCTCTGGCCCATCTAGGGATCAAGTGGCCCGCGCCACATGCTACCACTCTAGGCCACCTAGGCATCAAGTGGCCCATGCCACCTGCTAGCGCTATGGCCCGCCTAGGGATCAGGTGCCCCTCACCACCTGCTAGCGCTCTGGCCCACATAGGGATCAAGTGGCCCGCGCCACCTGCTTGCACTCCTGCACACCTAGGGATCAGGTGGCCCGCACCACCTGCTAGCGCTGTGGCCCACCTAGGGATCAAGTGGCTCGCACCACCTCCTAGCACTCTGGCCTGCCTAGGGATCAGGGGCCCATCGCCACCTGCTAGCGCTCTGGCCCATCTAGGGATCAAGTGGCCCGCGCCACATGCTAGCACTCTAGGCCACCTAGGCATCAAGTGGCCCATGCCACCTGCTAGCACTCTGGCCCACCAAGGAATCAGGTGCCCAGCACCACCTGCTAGCACTCTGGCCCGCCTAGGGATTAAGTGGCCCGTGCCACCTGCTAGCACTCTGGCCCATCTAGGGATCAAGTGGCCCGCACCACATGCTAGCACTCTCGCACACCTAGGGATCAGGTGGCCCGCACCACCTGCTAGCGCTGTGGCCCGCCTAGGGATCAAGTGGCCCGTGCCACCTGCTAGAGCTCTGGCCCGCCTAGGGGATCAATTCGCTCGTGCCACCTGCTAGTGCTAGGGATCTAGTGGCCTGTGTCACCTGCTAGCACTCTCGCCCACCAAGGGATCAAGTGGCCCATGCCACCTGCTAGCGCTATGGCCCGCCTAGGGATCAGGTGCCCCTCACCACCTGCTAGCGCTCTGGCCCACCTAGGGATCAAGTGGCCTGCGCCACCTGCTAGCACTCTGGCCTGCCTAGGAATCAGGTGCCCCTTGCCACCTGCTAGCGCTCTGGCCCATCTAGGGATCAAGTGGCCCGCGCCACATGCTAGCACTCTAGGCCACCTAGGCATCAAGTGGCCTATGCCACCTGCTAGCACTCTGGCCCACCAAGGAATCAGGTGCCCAGCACCACCTGCTAGCACTCTGGCCCGCCTAGGGATCAAGTGGCCCGTGACACCTGCTACCACTCTGGGCCACCTAGGGATCAAGTGGCCCGCGCCACATGCTAGCACTCTCGCACACCTAGGGATCAGGTGGCCCGCACCACCTGCTAGCGCTGTGGCCCGCCTAGGGATCAAGTGGCCCGTGCCACCTGCTAGAGCTCTGGCCCGCCTAGGGATCAATTTGCTCGTGCTACCTGCTAGTGCTAGGGATCAAGTGGCCTGTGTTACCTGCTAGCACTCTCACCAACCTAGGGATCAAGTGGCCCATGCCACCTGCTAGCGCTATGGCCCGCCTAGGGATCAGGTGCCCAGCACCACCTGCTAGCACTCTGGCCCGCCTAGGGATCAAGTGGCCCGTGCCACCTGCTATCACTCTGGCCCACCTAGGGATCAAGTGGCCCGCGCCACATGATAGCACTCTCGCACACCTAGGGATCAGGTGGCCCGCACCACCTGCTAGCGCTGTGGCCCGCCTAGGGATCAAGTGGCCCATGCCACCTGCTAGAGCTCTGGCCCGCCTAGGGATCAATTCGCTCGTGCCACCTGCTAGTGCTAGGGATCAAGTGGCCTGTGTCACCTGCTAGCACTCTCGCCCACCTAGGGATCAAAAGGCCCATGCCACCTGCTAGCGCTATGGCCCGCCTAGGGATCAGGTGCCCCTCACCACCTGCTAGCGCTCTGGCCCACCTAGGGATCAAGTGGCCCGCGCCACCTGCTAGCACTCCCGCACACCTAGGGATCAGGTGGCCCGCACCACCTGCCTAGCGCTGTGGCCCACCTAGGGATCAATTGGCTCGCACCACCTGCTAGCACTCTGGCCTGCCTAGGGATCAGGTGCCCCTCGCCACCTGCTAGCGCTCTGGCCCATCTAGGGATCAAGTGGCCCGTGCCACCTGCTAGAGCTCTGGCCCGCCTAGGGATCAATTCGCTCGTGCCACCTGCTAGTGCTAGGGATCTAGTGGCCTGTGTCACCTGCTAGCACTCTCGCCCACCTAGGGATCAAGTGGCCCATGCCACCTGCTAGCGCTATGGCCCGCCTAGGGATATGGTGCCCCTCACCACCTGCTAGCACTCTGGCCCGCCTAGGGATCAAGTGGCCCGTGCCACCTGCTATCACTCTGGCCCACCTAGGGATCAAGTGGCCCGCGCCACATGATAGCACTCTCGCACACCTAGGGATCAGGTGGCCCGCACCACCTGCTAGCGCTGTGGCCCGCCTAGGGATCAAGTGGCCCATGCCACCTGCTAGAGCTCTGGCCCGCCTAGGGATCAATTCGCTCGTGCCACCTGCTAGTGCTAGGGATCAAGTGGCCTGTGTCACCTGCTAGCACTCTCGCCCACCTAGGGATCAAAAGGCCCATGCCACCTGCTAGCGCTATGGCCCGCCTAGGGATCAGGTGCCCCTCACCACCTGCTAGCGCTCTGGCCCACCTAGGGATCAAGTGGCCCGCGCCACCTGCTAGCACTCCCGCACACCTAGGGATCAGGTGGCCCGCACCACCTGCTAGCGCTGTGGCCCACCTAGGGATCAAGTGGCTCGCACCACCTGCTAGCACTCTGGCCTGCCTAGGGATCAGGTGCCCCTCATCACCTGTTAGCGCTCTGGCCCACCTAGAGATCAAGTGGCCCGCACTACATGCTAGCACTCCCGCACACCTAGGGATCAGGTGGCCCGCACCACCTGCTAGCGCTGTGGCCCACCTAGGGATCAAGTGGCTCGCACCACCTGCTAGCACTCTGGCCTGCCTAGGGATCAGGTGCCCCTCGCCACCTGCTAGCGCTCTGGCCCATCTAGGGATCAAGTGGCCCGTGCCACCTGCTAGAGCTCTGGCCCGCCTAGGGATCAATTCGCTCGTGCCACCTGCTAGTGCTAGGGATCTAGTGGCCTGTGTCACCTGCTAGCACTCTCGCCCACCTAGGGATCAAATGGCCCATGCCACCTGCTAGCGCTATGGCCCGCCTAGGGATCAGGTGCCCCTCACCACCTGCTAGCGCTCTTGTTCACCTAGAGATCAAGTGGCCCGCTCTACCTGCTACCACTCCCGCACACCTAGGGATCAGGTGGCCCGCACCACCTGCTAGCGCTGTGGCCCACCTAGGGATCAAGTGGCTCGCACCACCTGCTAGCACTCTGGCCTGCCTAGGGATCAGGTGCCCCTCGTCACCTGTTAGCGCTCTGGCCCGCCTAGAGATTAAGTGGCCCATGCCACCTGCTTGCGCTCTAGCCCGCCTAGGGATCAGGTGCCACTCGCCACCTGCTAGCGCTCTGGCCCGCCTATGGATCAAGTGGCCCACGCCACCCGCTAGCGCTCTGGCCCGCCTAGGGATCAAGTGGCCCACGCCACCTCCTAGCACTCTGGCCCACTTAGGGATCAAGTGGCCTGCACCACCTGCTAGTGCTCTGGCCTGCCTAGGGATCAGGTGCCCCTCACCACCTGCTAGTGCTTTGGCCTGCCTAGGGATCAGGTGGCCTGCACCACCTGCTAGCGCTCTGGCCCACCTAGGGATCAAGTGGCTCGCACCACCTGCTAGCACTCTGGCCTCCCTAGGGATCAGGTGCCCCTCGCCACCTGCTAGCGCTCTGGCCCATCTAGGGATCAAGTGGCCCGCGCCACATGCTAGCACTCTAGGCCACCTAGGCATCAAGTGGCCCATGCCACCTGCTAGCACTCTGGCCCACCAAGGAATCAGGTGCCCAGCACCACCTGCTAGCACTCTGGCCCGCCTAGGGATCAAGTGGCCCGTGCCACCTGCTAGAACTCTGGCCCACCTAGGTATCAAGTGGCCCGCGCCACATGCTAGCACTCTCGCACACCTAGGGATCAGGTGGCCCGCACCACCTGCTAGCGCTGTGGCCCGCCTAGGGATCAAGTGGCCCGTGCCACCTGCTAGAGCTCTGGCCCGCCTAGGGATCAATTCGCTCGTGCCACCTGCTAGTGCTAGGGATCTAGTGGCCTGTGTCACCTGCTAGCACTCTCGCCCACCTAGGGATCAAGTGGCCCATGCCACCTGCTAGCGCTATGGCCCGGCTAGGGATCAGGTGCCCCTCACCACCTGCTAGCGCTCTGGCCCACCTAGGGATCAAGTGGCCTGCGCCACCTGCTAGCACTCCCGCACACCTAGGGATCAGGTGGCCAGCACCACCTGCTAGCGCTGTGGCCCACCTAGGGATCAAGTGGCTCGCACCACCTGCTAGCACTCTGGCCTGCCTAGGGATCAGGTGCCCCTTGCCACCTGCTAGCGCTCTGGCCCATCTAGGGATCAAGTGGCCCGCGCCACATGCTAGCACTCTAGGCCACCTAGGCATCAAGTGGCCCATGCCACCTGCTAGCACTCTGGCCCACCAAGGAATCAGGTGCCCAGCACCACCTGCTAGCACTCTGGCCCGCCTAGGGGTCAAGTGGCCCGTGCCACCACTAGCACTCTGGCCCACCTAGGGATCAAGTGGCCCGCGCCACATGCTAGCACTCTCGCACACCTAGGGATCAGGTGGCCCGCACCACCTGCTAGCGCTGTGGCCCGCCTAGGGATCAAGTGGCCCGTGCCACCTGCTAGAGCTCTGGCCCGCCTAGGGATCAATTTGCTCGTGCCACCTGCTAGTGCTAGGGATCAAGTGGCCTGTGTTACCTGCTAGCACTCTCGCCAACCTAGGGATCAAGTGGCCCATGCCACCTGCTAGCGCTATGGCCCGCCTAGGGATCAGGTGCCCAGCACCACCTGCTAGCACTCTGGCCCGCCTAGGGATCAAGTGGCCCGTGCCACCTGCTATCACTCTGGCCCACCTAGGATCAAGTGGCCCGCGCCACATGCTAGCACTCTCGCACACCTAGGGATCAGGTGGCCCGCACCACCTGCTAGCGCTGTGGCCCGCCTAGGGATCAAGTGGCCCGTGCCACCTGCTATCACTCTGGCCCACCTAGGGATCAAGTGGCCCGCGCCACATGATAGCACTCTCGCACACCTAGGGATCAGGTGGCCCGCACCACCTGCTAGCGCTGTGGCCCGCCTAGGGATCAAGTGGCCCATGCCACCTGCTAGAGCTCTGGCCCGCCTAGGGATCAATTCGCTCGTGCCACCTGCTAGTGCTAGGGATCAAGTGGCCTGTGTCACCTGCTAGCACTCTCGCCCACCTAGGGATCAAAAGGCCCATGCCACCTGCTAGCGCTATGGCCCGCCTAGGGATCAGGTGCCCCTCACCACCTGCTAGCGCTCTGGCCCACCTAGGGATCAAGTGGCCCGCGCCACCTGCTAGCACTCCCGCACACCTAGGGATCAGGTGGCCCGCACCACCTGCTAGCGCTGTGGCCCACCTAGGGATCAATTGGCTCGCACCACCTGCTAGCACTCTGGCCTGCCTAGGGATCAGGTGCCCCTCGCCACCTGCTAGCGCTCTGGCCCATCTAGGGATCAAGTGGCCCGTGCCACCTGCTAGAGCTCTGCCCGCCTAGGGATCAATTCGCTCGTGCCACCTGCTAGTGCTAGGGATCTAGTGGCCTGTGTCACCTGCTAGCACTCTCGCCCACCTAGGGATCAAGTGGCCCATGCCACCTGCTAGCGCTATGGCCCGCCTAGGGATATGGTGCCCCTCACCACCTGCTAGCGCTCTGGCTCACCTAGAGATCAAGTGGCCCGCTCTACCTGCTACCACTCCCGCACACCTAGGGATCAGGTGGCCCGCACCACCTGCTAGCGCTGTGGCCCACCTAGGGATCAAGTGGCTCGCACCACCTGCTAGCACTCTGGCCTGCCTAGGGATCAGGTGCCCCTCGTCACCTGTTAGCGCTCTGGCCCGCCTAGAGATTAAGTGGCCCATGCCACCTGCTTGCGCTCTAGCCCGCCTAGGGATCAGGTGCCACTCGCCACCTGCTAGCGCTCTGGCCCGCCTATGGATCAAGTGGCCCACGCCACCCGCTAGCGCTCTGGCCCGCCCTAGGGATCAAGTGGCCCACGCCACCTCCTAGCACTCTGGCCCACTTAGGATCAAGTGGCCTGCACCACCTGCTAGTGCTCTGGCCTGCCTAGGGATCAGGTGCCCCTCACCACCTGCTAGTGCTTTGGCCTGCCTAGGGATCAGGTGGCCTGCACCACCTGCTAGCGCTCTGGCCCACCTAGGGATCAAGTGGCTCGCACCACCTGCTAGCACTCTGGCCTCCCTAGGGATCAGGTGCCCCTCGCCACCTGCTAGCACTCTGGCCCATCTAGGGATCAAGTGGCCCGCGCCACATGCTAGCACTCCTAGGCCACCTAGGCATCAAGTGGCCCATGCCACCTGCTAGCACTCTGGCCCACCAAGGAATCAGGTGCCCAGCACCACCTGCTAGCACTCTGGCCCGCCTAGGGATCAAGTGGCCCGTGCCACCTGCTAGCACTCTGGCCCACCTAGGTATCAAGTGGGCCGCGCCACATGCTAGCACTCTCGCACACCTAGGGATCAGGTGGCCCGCACCACCTGCTAGCGCTGTGGCCCGCCTAGGGATCAAGTGGCCCGTGCCACCTGCTAGAGCTCTGGCCCGCCTAGGGATCAATTCGCTCGTGCCACCTGCTAGTGCTAGGGATCTAGTGGCCTGTGTCACCTGCTAGCACTCTCGCCCACCTAGGGATCAAGTGGCCCATGCCACCTGCTAGCGCTATGGCCCGCCTAGGGATCAGGTGCCCCTCACCACCTGCTAGCGCTCTGGCCCACCTAGGGATCAAGTGGCCTGCGCCACCTGCTAGCACTCCCGCACACCTAGGGATCAGGTGGCCAGCACCACCTGCTAGCGCTGTGGCCCACCTAGGGATCAAGTGGCTCGCACCACCTGCTAGCACTCTGGCCTGCCTAGGGATCAGGTGCCCCTTGCCACCTGCTAGCGCTCTGGCCCATCTAGGGATCAAGTGGCCCGCGCCACATGCTAGCACTTTAGGCCACCTAGGCATCAAGTGGCCATGCCACCTGCTAGCACTCTGGCCCACCAAGGAATCAGGTGCCCAGCACCACCTGCTAGCACTCTGGCCCGCCTAGGATCAAGTGGCCCGTGCACCTGCTAGCACTCTGGCCCACCTAGGGATCAAGTGGCCCGCGCCACATGCTAGCACTCTCGCACACCTAGGGATCAGGTGGCCCGCACCACCTGCTAGCGCTGTGGCCCGCCTAGGGATCAAGTGGCCCGTGCCACCTGCTAGAGCTCTGGCCCGCCTAGGGATCAATTTGCTCGTGCCACCTGCTAGTGCTAGGGATCAAGTGGCCTGTGTTACCTGCTAGCACTCTCGCCAACCTAGGGATCAAGTGGCCCATGCCACCTGCTAGCGCTATGGCCCGCCTAGGGATCAGGTGCCCAGCACCACCTGCTAGCACTCTGGCCCGCCTAGGGATCAAGTGGCCCGTGCCACCTGCTATCACTCTGGCCCACCTAGGGATCAAGTGGCCCGCGCCACATGCTAGCACTCTCGCACACCTAGGTATCAGGTGGCCCGCACCACCTACTAGCGCTGTGGCCCGCCTAGGGATCAAGTGGCCCATGCCACCTGCTAGAGCTCTGGCCCGCCTAGGGATCAATTCGCTCGTGCCACCTGCTAGTGCTAGGGATCAAGTAGCCTGTGTCACCTGCTAGCACTCTGGCCCGCCTAGGGATCAAGTGGCCCGTGCCACCTGCTATCACTCTGGCCCAATTTGGGATCAAAAGGCCCATGCCACCTGCTAGCGCTATGGCCCGCCTAGGATCAGGTGCCCTCACCACCTGCTAGCGCTCTGGCCCACCTAGGGATCAAGTGGCCCGCGCCACCTGCTAGCACTCCCGCACACCTAGGGATCAGGTGGCCCGCACCACCTGCTAGCGCTGTGGCCCACCTAGGGATCAATTGGCTCGCACCACCTGCTAGCACTCTGGCCTGCCTAGGGATCAGGTGCCCCTCGCCACCTGCTAGCGCTCTGGCCCATCTAGGGATCAAGTGGCCCGTGCCACCTGCTAGAGCTCTGGCCCGCCTAGAGATCAATTCGCTCGTGCCACCTGCTAGTGCTAGGGATCTAGTGGCCTGTGTCACCTGCTAGCACTCTCGCCCACCTAGGGATCAAGTGGCCCATGCCACCTGCTAGCGCTATGGCCCGCCTAGGGATCAGGTGCCCCTCACCACCTGCTAGCGCTCTGGCTCACCTAGAGATCAAGTGGCCCGCTCTACCTGCTAGCACTCCCGCACACCTAGGGATCAGGTGGCCCGCACCACCTGCTAGCGCTGTGGCCCACCTAGGGATCAAGTGGCTCGCACCACCTGCTAGCACTCTGGCCTGCCTAGGGATCAGGTGCCCCTCGTCACCTGTTAGCGCTCTGGCCCGCCTAGAGATTAAGTGGCCCGTGCCACCTGCTTGCGCTCTAGCCCGCCTAGGGATCAGGTGCCACTCGCCACCTGCTAGCGCTCTGGCCCGCCTATGGATCAAGTGGCCCACGCCACCCGCTAGAGCTCTGGCCCGCCTAGGGATCAAGTGGCCCACGCCACCTCCTAGCACTCTGGCCCACTTAGGGATCAAGTGGCCTGCACCACCTGCTAGTGCTCTGGCCTGCCTAGGGATCAGGTGCCCCTCACCACCTGCTAGTGCTTTGGCCTGCCTAGGGATCAGGTGGCCTGCACCACCTGCTAGCGCTCTGGCCCACCTAGGGATCAAGTGGCTCGCACCACCTGCTAGCACTCTGGCCTGCCTAGGGATCAGGTGCCCCTCGCCACCTGCTAGCGCTCTGGCCCATCTAGGGATCAAGTGGCCCGCGCCACATGCTAGCACTCTAGGCCACCTAGGCATCAAGTGGCCCATGCCACCTGCTAGCACTCTGGCCCACCAAGGAATCAGGTGCCCAGCACCACCTGCTAGCACTCTGGCCCGCCTAGGGATCAAGTGGCCCGTGCCACCTGCTAGCACTCTGGCCCACCTAGGTATCAAGTGGTCCGCGCCACATGCTAGCACTCTCGCACACCTAGGGATCAGGTGGCCCGCACCACCTGCTAGCGCTGTGGCCCACCTAGGGATCAAGTGGCTCGCACCACCTGCTAGCACTCTGGCCTGCCTAGGGATCAGGTGCCCCTCGTCACCTGTTAGCGCTCTGGCCCGCCTAGAGATTAAGTGGCCCGTGCCACCTGCTTGCGCTCTAGCCCGCCTAGGGATCAGGTGCCACTCGCCACCTGCTAGCGCTCTGCCCGCCTATGGATCAAGTGGCCCACGCCACCCGCTAGAGCTCTGGCCCGCCTAGGGATCAAGTGGCCCACGCCACCTCCTAGCACTCTGGCCCACTTAGGGATCAAGTGGCCTGCACCACCTGCTAGTGCTCTGGCCTGCCTAGGGATCAGGTGCCCCTCACCACCTGCTAGTGCTTTGGCCTGCCTAGGGATCAGGTGGCCTGCACCACCTGCTAGCGCTCTGGCCCACCTAGGGATCAAGTGGCTCGCACCACCTGCTAGCACTCTGGCCTGCCTAGGGATCAGGTGCCCCTCGCCACCTGCTAGCGCTCTGGCCCATCTAGGGATCAAGTGGCCCGCGCCACATGCTAGCACTCTAGGCCACCTAGGCATCAAGTGGCCCATGCCACCTGCTAGCACTCTGGCCCACCAAGGAATCAGGTGCCCAGCACCACCTGCTAGCACTCTGGCCCGCCTAGGGATCAAGTGGCCCGTGCCACCTGCTAGCACTCTGGCCCACCTAGGTATCAAGTGGCCCGCGCCACATGCTAGCACTCTCGCACACCTAGGGATCAGGTGGCCCGCACCACCTGCTAGCGCTGTGGCCCGCCTAGGGATCAAGTGGCCCATGCCACCTGCTAGAGCTCTGGCCCGCCTAGGGATCAATTCGCTCGTGCCACCTGCTAGTGCTAGGGATCAAGTGGCCTGTGTCACCTGCTAGCACTCTCGCCCACCTAGGGATCAAGTGGCCCATGCCACCGTCTAGCGCTATGGCCCGCCTAGGGATCAGGTGCCCCTCACCACCTGCTAGCGCTCTGGCCCACCTAGGGATCAAGTGGCCCGCGCCACCTGCTAGCACTCCCGCACACCTAGGGATCAGGTGGCCCGCACCACCTGCTAGCGCTGTGGCCCACCTAGGGATCAAGTGGCTCGCACCACCTGCTAGCACTCTGGCCTGCCTAGGGATCAGGTGCCCATCGCCACCTGCTAGCGCTCTGGCCCATCTAGGGATCAAGTGGCCCGCGCCACATGCTAGCACTCTAGGCCACCTAGGCATAAAGTGGCCCATGCCACCTGCTAGCACTCTGGCCCACCAAGGAATCAGGTGCCCAGCACCACCTGCTAGCACTCTGGCCGCCTAGGGATTAAGTGGCCCATGCCACCTGCTAGCACTCTGGCCCACCTAGGGATCAAGTGGCCCGCGCCACATGCTAGCACTCTCGCACACCTAGGGATCAGGTGGCCCGCACCACCTTCTATCGCTGTGGCCCGCCTAGGGATCAAGTGGCCCGTGCCACCTGCTAGAGCTCTGGCCCACCTAGGGATCAATTCGCTCGTGCCACCTGCTAGTGCTAGGGATCAAGTGGCCTGTGTCACCTGCTAGCACTCTCGCCCACCTAGGGATCAAGTGGCCCATGCCACCTGCTAGCGCTATGGCCCGCCTAGGGATCAGGTGCCCCTCACCACCTGCTAGCGCTCTGGCCCACCTAGAGATCAAGTGGCCCGCTCTACCTGCTAGCACTCCCGCACACCTAGGGATCAGGTGGCCCGCACCACCTGCTAGCGCTGTGGCCCACCTAGGGATCAAGTGGCTCGCACCACCTGCTAGCACTCTGGCCTGCCTAGGGATCAGGTGCCCCTCGTCACCTGTTAGCGCTCTGGCCCGCCTAGAGATTAAGTGGCCCGTGCCACCAGCTTGCGCTCTAGCCCGCCTAGGGATCAGGTGCCACTCGCCACCTGCTAGGCGCTCTGGCCCGCCTATGGATCAAGTGGCCCACGCCACCCGCTAGCGCTCTGGCCCGCCTAGGGATCAAGTGGCCCACGCCACCTCCTAGCAGTCTGGCCCACTTAGGGATCAAGTGGCCTGCACCACCTGCTAGTGCTCTGGCCTGCCTAGGGATCAGGTGCCCCTCACCACCTGCTAGTGCTTTGGCCTGCCTAGGGATCAGGTGGCCTGCACCACCTGCTAGCGCTCTGGCCCACCTAGGGATCAAGTGGCTCGCACCACCTGCTAGCACTCTGGCCTGCCTAGGGATCAGGTGCCCCTCGCCACCTGCTATCGCTTTGGCCCATCTAGGGATCAAGTGGCCCGCGCCACATGCTAGCACTCTAGGCCACCTAGGCATCAAGTGGCCCATGCCACCTGCTAGCACTCTGGCCCACCAAGGAATCAGGTGCCCAGCACCACCTGCTAGCACTCTGGCCCGCCTAGGGATCAAGTGGCCCCGTGCCACCTGCTAGCACTCTGCCCACCTAGGTATCAAGTGGCCCGCGCCACATGCTAGCACTCTCGCACACCTAGGGATCAGGTGGCCCGCACCACCTGCTAGCGCTGTGGCCCGCCTAGGGATCAAGTTGCCCATGCCACCTGCTAGAGCTCTGGCCCGCCTAGGGATCAATTCGCTCGTGCCACCTGCTAGTGCTAGGGATCAAGTGGCCTGTGTCACCTGCTAGCACTCTCGCCCACCTAGGGATCAAGTGGCCCATGCCACCTGCTAGCGCTATGGCCCGCCTAGGGATCAGGTGCCCTTCACCACCTGCTAGCGCTATGGCCCACCTAGGGATCAAGTAGCCCACGCCACCTGCTAGCACTCCCGCACACCTAGGGATCAGGTGGCCCGCACCACCTGCTAGCGCTGTGGCCCACTAGGGATCAAGTGGCTCGCACCCACCTGCTAGCACTCTGGCCTGCCTAGGGATCAGGTGCCCATCGCCACCTGCTAGCACTCTGGCCCGTCTAGGGATCAAGTGGCCCGCGCCACATGCTAGCACTCTAGGCCACCTAGGCATCAAGTGGCCCATGCCACCTGCTAGCACTCTGGCCCACCAAGGAATCAGGTGCCCAGCACCACCTGCTAGCAGTCTGGCCCGCCTAGGGATCAAGTGGCCCGTGCCACCTGCTAGCACTCTGACCCACCAAGGAATCAGGTGCCCAGCACCACCTGCTAGCACTCTGGCCCGCCTAGGGATCAAGTGGCCCGCGCCACATGCTAGCACTCTCGCACACCTAGGGATCAGGTGGCGCACACCACCTGCTAGCGCTGTTGCCCGCCTGGGGATCAAGTGGCCTGTGCCACCTGCTAGAGCTCTGGCCCGCCTAGGGATCAATTCGCTCGTGCCACCTGCTAGTGCTAGGGATCAAGTGGCCTGTGTTACCTGCTAGCACTCTCGCCCACCTAGGGATCAAGTGGCCCACGCCACCTGCTAGCGCTATGGCCCGCCTAGGGATCAGGTGCCCCTCACCACCTGCTAGCGCTCTGGCCCACCTAGGGATCAAGTGGCCCGCGCCACCTGCTAGCACCCCCGCACACCTAGGGATCAGGTGGCCCGCACCACCTGCTAGCGCTGTGGCCCACCTAGGGATCAATTGGCCCGTGCCACCTGCTAGAGCTCTGGCCACCTAGGGATCAAGTTGCTCCTGCCACCTGCTAGCGCTAGGGATCAAGTGGCCCATGCCACCTGCTAGAGCTCTGGCCCGCCTAGGGATCAATTCGCTCGTGCCACCTGCTAGTGCTGGGATCAAGTGGCCTGTGTCACCTGCTATCACTCTCGCCCACCTAGGGATCAAGTGGCCCATGCCACCGTCTAGCGCTATGGCCCGCCTAGGGATCAGGTGCCCCTCACCACCTGCTAGCGCTCTGGCCCACCTAGGGATCAAGTGGCCCGCGCCACCTGCTAGCACTCCCGCACACCTAGGGATCAGGTGGCCCGCACCACCTGCTAGCGCTGTGGCCCACCTAGGGATCAAGTGGCTCGCACCACCTGCTAGCACTCTGGCCTGCCTAGGGATCAGGTGCCCATCGCCACCTGCTAGCGCTCTGGCCCATCTAGGGATCAAGTGGCCCGCGCCACATGCTAGCACTCTAGGCCACCTAGGCATAAAGTGGCCCATGCCACCTGCTAGCACTCTGGCCCACCAAGGAATCAGGTGCCCAGCACCACCTGCTAGCACTCTGGCCCGCCTAGGGATTAAGTGGCCCATGCCACCTGCTAGCACTCTGGCCCACCTAGGGATCAAGTGGCCCGCGCCACATGCTAGCACTCTCGCACACCTAGGGATCAGGTGGCCCGCACCACCTTCTAGCGCTGTGGCCCGCCTAGGGATCAAATGGCCCGTGCCACCTGCTAGAGCTCTGGCCCACCTAGGGATCAATTCGCTCGTGCCACCTGCTAGTGCTAGGGATCAAGTGGCCTGTGTCACCTGCTAGCACTCTCGCCCACCTAGGGATCAAGTGGCCCATGCCACCTGCTAGCGCTATGGCCCGCCTAGGGATCAGGTGCCCCTCACCACCTGCTAGCGCTCTGGCCCACCTAGAGATCAAGTGGCCCGCTCTACCTGCTAGCACTCCCGCACACCTAGGGATCAGGTGGCCCGCACCACCTGCTAGCGCTGTGGCCCACCTAGGGATCAAGTGGCTCGCACCACCTGCTAGCACTCTGGCCTGCCTAGGGATCAGGTGCCCCTCGTCACCTGTTAGCGCTCTGGCCCGCCTAGGGATCAGGTGCCACTCGCCACCTGCTAGCGCTCTGGCCCGCCTATGGATCAAGTGGCCCACGCCACCCGCTAGCGCTCTGGCCCGCCTAGGGATCAAGTGGCCCACGCCACCTCCTAGCAGTCTGGCCCACTTAGGGATCAAGTGGCCTGCACCACCTGCTAGTGCTCTGGCCTGCCTAGGGATCAGGTGCCCCTCACCACCTGCTAGTGCTTTGGCCTGCCTAGGATCAGGTGGCCTGCACCACCTGCTAGCGCTCTGCCCCACCTAGGGATCAAGTGGCTCGCACCACCTGCTAGCACTCTGGCCTGCCTAGGGATCAGGTGCCCCTCGCCACCTGCTATCGCTTTGGCCCATCTAGGGATCAAGTGGCCCGCGCCACATGCTAGCACTCTAGGCCACCTAGGCATCAAGTGGCCCATGCCACCTGCTAGCACTCTGGCCCACCAAGGAATCAGGTGCCCAGCACCACCTGCTAGCACTCTGGCCCGCCTAGGGATCAAGTGGCCCGTGCCACCTGCTAGCACTCTGGCCCACCTAGGTATCAAGTGGGCCCGCGCCACATGCTAGCACTCTCGCACACCTAGGGATCAGGTGGCCCGCACCACCTGCTAGCGCTGTGGCCCGCCTAGGGATCAAGTTGCCCATGTCACCTGCTAGAGCTCTGGCCCGCCTAGGGATCAATTCGCTCGTGCCACCTGCTAGTGCTAGGGATCAAGTGGCCCTGTGTCACCTGCTAGCACTCTCGCCCACCTAGGGATCAAGTGGCCCATGCCACCTGCTAGCGCTATGGCCCGCCTAGGGATCAGGTGACCTTCACCACCTGCTAGCGCTATGGCCCACCTAGGGATCAAGTGGCCCACGCCACCTGCTAGCACTCCCGCACACCTAGGGATCAGGTGGCCCGCACCACCTGCTAGCGCTGTGGCCCACCTAGGGATCAAGTGGCTCGCACCCACCTGCTAGCACTCTGGCCTGCCTAGGGATCAGGTGCCCATCGCCACCTGCTAGCACTCTGGCCCGTCTAGGGATCAAGTGGCCCGCGCCACATGCTAGCACTCTAGGCCACCTAGGCATCAAGTGGCCCATGCCACCTGCTAGCACTCTGGCCCACCAAGGAATCAGGTGCCCAGCACCACCTGCTAGCAGTCTGGCCCGCCTAGGGATCAAGTGGCCCGTGCCACCTGCTAGCACTCTGACCCACCAAGGAATCAGGTGCCCAGCACCACCTGCTAGCACTCTGGCCCGCCTAGGGATCAAGTGGCCCGCGCCACATGCTAGCACTCTCGCACACCTAGGGATCAGGTGGCGCACACCACCTGCTAGCGCTGTTGCCCGCCTGGGGATCAAGTGGCCTGTGCCACCTGCTAGAGCTCTGGCCCGCCTAGGGATCAATTCGCTCGTGCCACCTGCTAGTGCTAGGGATCAAGTGGCCTGTGTTACCTGCTAGCACTCTCGCCCACCTAGGGATCAAGTGGCCCATGCCACCTGCTAGCGCTATGGCCCGCCTAGGGATCAGGTGCCCCTCACCACCTGCTAGCGCTCTGGCCCACCTAGGGATCAAGTGGCCCGCGCCACCTGCTAGCACCCCGCACACCTAGGGATCAGGTGGCCCGCACCACCTGCTAGCGCTGTGGCCCACCTAGGGATCAATTGGCCCGTGCCACCTGCTAGAGCTCTGGCCCACCTAGGGATCAAGTTGCTCCTGCCACCTGCTAGCGCTAGGGATCAAGTGGCCTGTGTAACCTGCTAGCACTCTCGCCCACCTAGGGATCAAGCGGCCCATGCCACCTTCTAGCGCTATGGCCCGCCTAGGGATCAGGTGCCCAGCACCTCCTGCTAGCACTCTGGCCCGCCTAGGGATCAAGTGGCCCGTGCCACCTGCTAGCACTCTGGCCCACCTAGGGATCAAGTGGCCCGCGCCACATGCTAGCACTCTCGCACACCTAGGGATCAGGTGGCCCGCACCACCTGCTAGCGCTGTGGCCCGCCTAGGGATCAAGTGGCCCATGCCACCTGCTAGAGCTCTGGCCCGCCCTAGGGATCAATTCGCTCGTGCCACCTGCTAGTGCTAGGGATCAAGTGGCCTGTGTCACCTGCTAGCACTCTCGCCCACCTAGGGATCAAGTGGCCCATGCCACCTGCTAGCGCTATGGCCCGCCTAGGGATCAGGTGCCCCTCACCACCTGCTAGTGCTCTGGCCCACCTAGGGATCAAGTGGCCCGCGCCACCTGCTAGCAATCCCGCACACCTAGGGATCAGGTGGCCCGCACCACCTGCTAGCGCTGTGGCCCACCTAGGGATCAAATGGTTTGCACCACCTGCTAGCACTCTGGCCCGCCTAGGGATCAGGTGCCCCTCACCACCTGCTAGCGCTCTGGCCCACCTAGGGATCAAGTGGCCCGCGCTACCTGCTAGCACCCCCGCACACCTAGGGATCAGGTGGCCCGCACCACCTGCTAGCGCTGTGGCCCACATAGGGATCAAGTGGCCCGTGCCACCTGCTAGAGCTCTGGCCCACCTAGGGATAAAGTCGCTCCTGCCACCTGCTAGCGCTAGGGATCAAGTGGCCTGTGTCACCTGCTAGCACTCTCGCCCACCTAGGGATCAAGTGGCCCATGCCACCTGCTAGCGCTATGGCCCGCCTAGGGATCAGGTGCCCAGCACCACCTGCTAGCACTCTGGCCCGCCTAGGGATCAAGTGGCCCGTGCCACCTGCTAGCGCTGTGGCCCGCCTAGGGATCAAGTGGCCCGTGCCACCTGCTAGCGGTGTGGCCCGCCTAGGGATCAAGTGGCCCTTGCCACCTGCTAGAGCTCTGGCCCGCCTAGGGATCAATTCGCTCATGCCACCTGCTAGTGCTAGGGATCTAGTGGCCTGTGTCACCTGCTAGCACTCTCGCCCACCTAGGGATCAAGTGGCCCATGCCACCTGCTAGCGCTATGGCCCGCCTAGGGATCAGGTGCCCCTCACCACCTGCTAGCGCTCTGGCCCACCTAGGGATCAGGTGGCCCGCACCACCTGCTAGCGCTGTGGCCCGCCTAGGGATCAAGTGGCCCATGCCACCTGCTAGAGCTCTGGCCCGCCTAGGGATCAATTCGCTCGTGCCACCTGCTAGTGCTAGGGATCAAGTGGCCTGTGTCACCTGCTAGCACTCTCGCCCACCTAGGGATCAAGTGGCCCATGCCACCTGCTAGTGCTATGGCCCGTCTAGGGATCAGGTGCCCCTCACCACCTGCTAGCGCTCTGGCCCACCTAGGGATCAAGTGGCCCGCGCCACCTGCTAGCACTCCCGCACACCTAGGGATCAGGTGGCCCGCACCACCTGCTAGCGCTGTGGCCCACCTAGGGATCAAGTGGCTCGCACCTCCTGCTAGCACTCTGGCCTGCCTAGGGATCAGGTGCTCATCGCCACCTGCTAGCGCTCTGGCCCTAGGGATCAAGTGGCCCGCGCCACATGCTAGCACTCTAGCCACCTAGGCATCAAGTGGCCCATGCCACCTGCTAGCACTTTGGCCCACCAAGGAATCAGGTGCCCAGCACCACCTGCTAGCACTCTGGCCTACCTAGGGATTAAGTGGCCCGTGCCACCTGCTAGCACTCTGGCCCACCTAGGGATCAAGTGGCCCGCGCCACATGCTAGCACTCTCGCACACCTAGGGATCAGGTGGCCCGCACCACCTGCTAGCGCTGTGGCCCGCCTAGGGATCAAGTGGCCCGTGCCACCTGCTGGAGCTCTGGCCCGCCTAGGGATCAATTCGCTCGTGCCACCTGCAAGTGCTAGGGATCTAGTGGCCTGTGTCACCTGCTAGCACTCTCGCCCACCTAGGGATCAAGTGGCCCATGCCACCTGGTAGCGCTATGGCCCGCCTAGGGCCCGCCTAGGGATTAAGTTAGATATGCCCCTACGCCTAGGGATATGCCCCTCACCACCTGCCCCTCACCACCTGCTAGCGCTCTGGCCCACCTAGGGATCAAGTGGCCCGTGCCACCTGCTAGCACCCCCGCACACCTAGAGATCAGGTGGCCCGCACCACCTGCTAGCGCTGTGGCCCACCTAGGGACCAAGTGGCCCGTGCCACCTGCTAGAGCTCTGGCCCACCTATGGATCAAGTCGCTCCTGCCACCTGCTAGCGCTAGGGATCAAGTGGCTGTGTCACCTGCTAGCACTCTCGCCCACCTAGGGATCAAGTGGCCCATGCCACCTACTAACGCTATGGCCCGCCTAGGGATCAGGTGCCCCTCACCACCTGCTAGCGCTCTGGCCCACCTAGGGATCAGGTGGCCCGCACCTTCTGCTAGCGCTGTGGCCCGCCTAGGGATCAAGTGGCCCATGCCACCTGCTAGAGCTCTGGCCCGCCTAGGGATCAATTCGCTCGTGCCACCTGCTAGTGCTAGGGATCAAGTGGCCTGTGTCACCTGCTAGCACTCTCGCCCACCTAGGGATTGAGTGGCCCATGCCACCTGCTAGCGCTATGGCCCGCCTAGGGATCAGGTGCCCCTCACCACCTGCTAGCGCTCTGGCCCACCTAGGGATCAAGTGGCCCGCGCCACCTGCTAGCACTCCGCACACCTAGGGATCAGGTGGCCTGCACCACCTGCTAGCGCTGTGGCCCACCTAGGGATCAAGTGGCTCGCACCACCTGCTAGCACTCTGGCCTGCCTAGGGATCAGGTGCCCATCGCCACCTGCTAGCGCTCTGGCCCATCTAGGGATCAAGTGGCCAGCGCCACATGCTAGCACTCTAGGCCACCTAGGCATCAAGTGGCCCATGCCACCTGCTAGCACTTTGGCCCACCAAGGAATCAGGTGCCCAGGACCACCTGCTAGCACTCTGGCCCACCTAGGGATTAAGTGGCCCGTGCCACCTGCTAGCACTCTGGCCCACCTAGGGATCAAGTGGCCCGCGCCACATGCTAGCACTCTCGCACACCTAGGGATCAGGTGGCCCGCACCACCTGCTAGCGCTGTGGCCCGCCTAGGGATCAAGTGGCCCGTGCCACCTGCTAGAGCTCTGGCCCACCTAGGGATCAATTCGCTCGTGCCACCTGCTAGTGCTAGGGATCTAGTGGCCTGTGTCACCTGCTAGCACTCTCGACCACCTAGGGATCAAGTGGCCCATGCCACCTGCTAGTGCTATGGCCCGCCTAGGGATCAGGTGCCCCTCACCACCTGCTAGCGCTCTGGCCCACCTAGGGATCAGGTGGCCCGCACCACCTGCTAGCGCTGTGGCCCGCCTAGGGATCAAGTGGCCCATGCCACCTGCTAGAGCTCTGGCCCGCCTAGGGATCAATTCGCTCGTGCCACCTGCTAGTGCTAGGGATCAAGTGGCCTGTGTCACCTGCTAGCACTCTCGCCCACCTAGGGATCAAGTGGCCCATGCCACCTGCTAGTGCTATGGCCCGTCTAGGGATCAGGTGCCCCTCACCACCTGCTAGCGCTCTGGCCCACCTAGGGATCAAGTGGCCCGCGCCACCTGCTAGCACTCCCGCACACCCTAGGGATCAGGTGGCCCGCACCACCTGCTAGCGCTGTGGCCCACCTAGGGATCAAGTGGCTCGCACCACCTGCTAGCACTCTGGCCTGCCTAGGGATCAGGTGCCCATCGCCACCTGCTAGCGCTCTGGCCCATCTAGGGATCAAGTGGCCCGCGCCACATGCTAGCACTCTAGGCCACCTAGGCATCAAGTGGCCCATGCCACCTGCTAGCACTTTGGCCCACCAAGGAATCAGGTGCCCAGCACCACCTGCTAGCACTCTGGCCCACCTAGGGATTAAGTTGCCCGTGCCACCTGCTAGCACTCTGGCCCACCTAGGGATCAAGTGGCCCGCGCCACATGCTAGCACTCTCGCACACCTAGGGATCAGGTGGCCCGCACCACCTGCTAGCGCTGTGGCCCGCCTAGGGATCAAGTGGCCCGTGCCACCTGCTAGAGCTCTGGCCCGCCTAGGGATCAATTCGCTCGTGCCACCTGCAAGTGCTAGGGATCTAGTGGCCTGTGTCACCTGCTAGCACTCTCGCCCACCTAGGGATCAAGTGGCCCGTGCCACCTGCTAGCACTCTCGCCCACCTAGGGATCAAGTGGCCCATGCCACCTGGTAGCGCTATGGCCCGCCTAGGGCCCGCCTAGGGATTAAGTTGGATATGCCCCTACGCCTAGGGATATGCCCCTCACCACCTGCCCCTCACCACCTGCTAGCGCTCTGGCCCACCTAGGGATCAAGTGGCCCGTGCCACCTGCTAGCACCCCCGCACACCTAGAGATCAGGTGGCCCGCACCACCTGCTAGCGCTGTGGCCCACCTAGGGATCAAGTGGCCCGTGCCACCTGCTAGAGCTCTGGCCCACCTATGGATCAAGTCGCTCCTGCCACCTGCTAGCGCTAGGGATCAAGTGGCCTGTGTCACCTGCTAGCACTCTCGCCCACCTAGGGATCAAGTGGCCCATGCCACCTGCTAGCGCTATGGCCCGCCTAGGGATCAGGTGCCCCTCACCACCTGCTAGCGCTCTGGCCCATCTAGGGATCAAGTGGCCCGCGCCACCTGCTAGCACTCCCGCACACCTAGGGATCAGGTGGCCCGCACCACCTGCTAGCGCTGTGGCCCACCTAGGGATCAAGTGGCTCGCACCACCTGCTAGCACTCTGGCCTGCCTAGGGATCAGGTGCCCATCGCCACCTGCTAGCGCTCTGGCCCATCTAGGGATCAAGTGGCCCGCGCCACATGCTAGCACTCTAGGCCACCTAGGCATCAAGTGGCCCATGCCACCTGCTAGCACTCTGGCCCACCAAGGAATCAGGTGCCCAGCACCACCTGCTAGCACTCTGGCCCTCCTAGGGATTAAGTGGCCCATGCCACCTGCTAGCACTCTGGCCCACCTAGGGATCAAGTGGCCCGCGCCACATGCTAGCACTCTCGCACACCTAGGGATCAGGTGGCCCGCACCACCTGCTAGCGCTGTGGCCTTGCCTAGGGATCAAGTGGCCCATGCCACCTGCTAGAGCTCTGGCCCGCCTAGGGATCAATTCGCTCGTGCCACCTGCTAGTGCTAGGGATCAAGTGGCCTGAGTCACCTGCTAGCACTCTCGCCCACCTATCGATCAAGTGGCCCATGCCACCTGCTAGCGCTATGGCCCGCCTAGGGATCAGGTGCCCCTCACCACCTGCTAGCGCTCTGGCCCACCTAGGAATCAAGTGGCCTGCGCCACCTGCTAGCACTCCCGCACACCTAGGGATCAGGTGGCCCGCACCACCTGCTAGCGCTGTGGCCCACCTAGGGATCAAGTGGCTCGCACCACCTGCTAGCACTCTGGCCTGCCTAGGGATCAGGTTCTCATCGCCACCTGCTAGCGCTCTGGCCCATCTAGGGATCAAGTGGCCCGCGCCACATGCTAGTTTTCTAGGCCACCTAGGCATCAAGTGGCCCATGCCACCTGCTAGCACTCTGGCCCACCAAGGAATCAGGAGCCCAGCACCACCTGCTAGCACTCTGGCCCACCTAGGGATTAAGTGGCCCGTGCCACCTGCTAGCACTCTGGCCCACCTAGGCATCAAGTGGCCCGCGCCACATATTAGCACTCTCGCACACCTAGGGATCAGGTGGCCCGCACCACCTGCTAGCGCTGTGGCCCGCCTAGGGATCAATTGGCCCATGCCACCTGCTAGAGCTCTGGCCCACCTAGGGATCAATTCGCTCGTGCCACCTTCTAGTGCTAGGATCAAGTGGCCTGTGTTACCTGCTAGCACTCTCGCCCACCTAGGGATCAAGTGGCCCATGCCACCTGCTAGCGCTATGGCCCGCCTAGGGATCAGGTGCCCCTCACCACCTGCTAGCGCTCTGGCCCACCTAGGGATCAAGTGGCCCGCGCCACCTGCTAGCACTCCCGCACACCTAGGGATCAGGTGGCCCGCACCACCTGCTAGCACTGTGGCCCACCTACGGATCAAGTGGCCCGTGCCACCTGCTAGAGCTCTGGCCCACCTAGGGATCAAGTCGCTCCTGCCACCTGCTAGCGCTAGCGATCAAGTGGCCTGTGTCACCTGCTAGCACTCTTGCCCACCTAGGGATCAAGTGGCCCATGCCACCTGCTAGCGCTATGGCCCGCCTAGGGATCAGGTGCCCAGCACCACCTGCTAGCACTCTGGCCCACCTAGGGATCAAGTGGCCTGTGCCACCTGCTAGCACTCTGGCCCACCTAGGGATCAAGTGGCCCGCGCCACATGCTAGCACTCTCGCACACCTAGGGATCAGGTGGCCCGCACCACCTGCTAGCGCTGTGGCCCGCCTAGGGATTAAGTGGCCCATGCCACCTGCTAGAGCTCTGGCCCGCCTTGGGATCAATTCGCTCGTGCCACCTGCTAGTGCTAGGGATCAAGTGGCCTGTGTCACCTGCTAGCACTCTCGCCCACCTAGGGATCAAGTGGCCCATGCCACCTGCTAGCGCTATGGCCCGCCTAGGGATCAGGTGCCCTTCACCACCTGCTAGCGCTCTGGCCCACCTAGGGATCAAGTGGCCCGCGCCACCTGCTAGCACTCCTGCACACCTAGGGATCAGGTGGCCCGCACCACCTGCTAGCTCTGTGGCCCACCTAGGGATCAAGTGGCCCGCACCACCTGCTAGCACTCTGGCCTGCCTAGGGATCAGGTGCCCATCGCCACCTGCTAGCGCTCTGGCCCATCTAGGGATCAAGTGGCCCGCGCCACATGCTAGCACTCTAGGCCACCTAGGCATCAAGTGGCCCATGCCACCTGCTAGCACTCTGGCCCACCAAGGAATCAGGTGCCCAGCACCACCTGCTAGCACTCTGGCCAGCTAGGGATTAAGTGGCCCGTGCCACCTGCTAGCACTCTGGCCCACCTAGGGATCAAGTGGCCCGCGCCACATACTAGCCCTCTCGCACACCTAGGGATCAGGTGGCCCACACCACCTGCTAGCGCTGTGGCCCGCCTAGGGATCAAGTGGCCCGTGCCACCTGCTAGAGCTCTGGCCCGCCTAGGGATCAATTCGCTCGTGCCACCTGCTAGTGCTAGGGATCAAGTGGCCTGTGTTACCTGCTAGCACTCTCGCCCACCTAGGGATCAAGTTGGCCCATGCCACCTGCTAGCGCTATGGCCCGCCTAGGGATCAGGTGCCCCTCACCACCTGCTAGCACTCTGGCCCATCTAGGGATCAAGTGGCCCACGCCACCTGCTAGCACCCCCGCACACCTAGGGATCAGGTGGCCCGCACCACCTGCTAGCACTCTGGCCGGCTAGGGATTAAGTGGCCCGTGCCACCTGCTAGCACTCTGGCCCACCTAGGGATCAAGTGGCCCGCGCCACATACTAGCCCTCTCGCACACCTAGGGATCAGGTGGCCCACACCACCTGCTAGCGCTGTGGCCCACCTAGGGATCAAGTGGCCCGTGCCACCTGCTAGAGCTCTGGCCCACCTAGGGATCAAGTCGCTCCTGCCACCTGCTAGCGCTAGGGATCAAGTGGCCTGTGTCACCTGCTAGCACTCTCGCCCACCTAGGGATCAAGTGGCCCATGCCACTTGCTAGCGCTATGGCCCGCCTAGGTATCAGGTGCCCAGCACCACCTGCTAGAACTCTGGACCGCCTAGGGATCAAGTGGCCCGTGCCACCTGCTAGCACTCTGGCCCACCTAGGGATCAAGTGGCCCGCGCCACATGCTAGCACTCTCGCACACCTAGGGATCAGGTGGCCCGCACCAGCTGCTAGCGCTGTGGCCCGCCTAGGGATCAAGTGGCCCATGCCACCTGCTAGAGCTCTGGCCCGCCTAGGGATCAATTCGCTCGTGCCACCTGCTAGTGCTAGGGATCAAGTGGCCTGTGTCACCTGCTAGCACTCTCGCCCACCTAGGGATCAAGTGGCCCATGCCACCTGCTAGCGCTATGGCCCGCCTAGGGATCAGGTGCCCCTCACCACCTGCTAGCGCTCTGGCCCACCTAGGGATCAAGTGGCCCACGCCACCTGCTAGCACTCCCGCACACCTAGGGATCAGGTGGCCCGCACCACCTGCTAGCGCTTTGGCCCACCTAGGGATCAAGTGGCTCGCACCACCTGCTAGCACTCTGGCCTGCCTAGGGATCAGGTGCCCATCGCCACCTGCTAACGCTCTGGCCCATCTAGGGATCAAGTGGCCCGCGCCACATGCTAGCACTCTAGGCCACCTAGGCATCAAGTGGCCCATGCCACCTGCTAGCACTCTGGCCCACCAAGGAATCAGGTGCCCTGCACCACCTGCTAGCACTCTGGCCCTCCTAGGGATTAAGTGGCCCGTGCCACCTGCTAGCACTCTGGCCCACCTAGGGATCAAGTGGCCCGCGCCACATGCTAGCACTCTCGCACACCTAGGGATCAGGTGGCCCACACCACCTGCTAGCGCTGTGGCCCGCCTAGGGATCAAGTGGCCCATGCCACCTGCTAGAGCTCTGGCCCGCCTAGGGATCAATTTGCTCGTGCCACCTGCTAGTGCTAGGGATCAAGTTGCCTGTGTCACCTGCTAGCACTCTCGCCCACCTAGGGATCAAGTGGCCCATGCCACCTGCTAGCGCTATGGCCCACCTAGGGATCAAGTGGCCCGCGCCACCTGCTAGCACTCCCCCACACCTAGGGATCAGGTGGCCCGTACCACCTGCTAGCGCTGTGGCCCACCTAGGGATCAAGTGGCTCGCACCACCTGCTAGCACTCTGGCCTGCCTAGGGATCAGGTGCCCATCGCCACCTGCTAGCGCTCTGGCCCATCTAGGGATCAAGTGGCCCGCGCCACATGCTAGCACTCTGGCCCACCAAGGAATCAGGTGCCCAGCACCACCTGCTAGCACTCTGGCCCAATTAGGGATTAAGTGGCCCGTGCCACCTGCTAGCACTCTGGCCCACCTAGGGATCAAGTGGCCCACGCCACATGCTAGCACTCTCGCACACCTAGGGATCAGGTGGCCCGCACCACCTGCTAGCGCTGTGGCCCGCCTAGGGATCAAGTGGCCCGTGCCACCTGCTAGAGCTCTGGCCCGCCTAGGGATCAATTCGCTCGTGCCACCTGCTAGTGCTAGGGATCTAGTGGCCTGTGTCACCTGCTAGCACTCTCGCCCACCTAGGGATCAAGTGGCCCATGCCAGCTGCTAGCGCTATGGCCCGCCTAGGGATCAGGTGCCCCTCACCACCTGCTAGCGCTCTGGCCCACCTCGGGATCAAGTGGCCTGCGCCACCTGCTAGCACTCCCGCACACCTAGGGATCAGGTGGCCCGCACCACCTGCTAGCGCTGTGGCCCACCTAGGGATCAAGTGGCTCGCACCACCTGCTAGCACTCTGGCCTGCCTAGGGATCAGGTGCCCCTCGCCACCTGCTAGCGCTCTGGCCCATCTAGGGATCAAGTGGCCCGCGCCACATGCTAGCACTCTAGGCCACCTAGGCATCAAGTGGCCCATGCCACCTGCTAGCACTCTGGCCCACCAAGGAATCAGGTGCCCAGCACCACCTGCTAGCACTCTGGCCCGCCTAGGGATCAAGTGGCCCGTGCCACCTGCTAGCACTCTGGCCCACCTAGGGATCAAGTGGCCCGTGCCACATGCTAGCACTCTCGCACACCTAGGGATCAGGTGGCCCGCACCACCTGCTAGCGCTGTGGCCCACCTAGGGATCAAGTGGCTCACACCACCTGCTAGTACTCTGGCCTGCCTAGGGATCAGGTGCCCCTCGCCACCTGCTAGCGCTCTGGCCCATCTAGGGATCAAGTGTCCCGCGCCACATGCTAGCATTCTAGGCCACCTAGGCATCAAGTGGCCCATGCCACCTGCTAGCACTCTGGCCCACCAAGGAATCAGGTGCCCAGCACCACCTGCTAGTTCTCTGGCCCGCCTAGGGATCAAGTGGCCCGTGCCACCTGCTAGCACTCTGGCCCACCTAGGGATCAAGTGGCCCGCGCCACATGCTAGCACTCTCGCACACCTAGGGATCAGGTGGCCCGCACCACCTGCTAGCGCTGTGGCCCGCCTAGGGATCAAGTGGCCCGTGCCACCTGCTAGAGCTCTGGCCCGCCTAGGGATCTATTCGCTTGTGCCACCTGCTAGTGCTAGGGATCAAGTGGCCTGTATTACCTGCTAGCACTCTCGCCCACCTAGGGATCAAGTGGCCCATGCCACCTGCTAGCGCTATGGCCCGCCTAGGGATCAGGTGCCCCTCACCACCTGCTAGCGCTCTGGCCCACTTAGGGATCAAGTGGCCCGCACCACCTGCTAGCACTCCCGCACACCTAGGGATCAGGTGGCCCGCACCACCTGCTAGCACTGTGGCCCACCTACGGATCAAGTGGCCCGTGCCACCTGCTAGAGCTCTGGCCCACCTAGGGATCAAGTCGCTCCTGCCACCTGCTAGCGCTCGGGATCAAGTGGCCAGTGTCACCTGCTAGCACTCTTGCCCACCTAGGGATCAAGTGGCCCAGCGCCACCTGCTAGCGCTATGGCCCGCCTAGGGATCAAGTGGCTCGCACCACCTGCTAGCACTCTGGCCTGCCTAGGGATTTGGTGCCCCTCGCCACCTGCTAGCGCTCTGGCCCATCTAGGGATCAAGTGGCCCGCGCCACATGCTAGCATTCTAGGCCACCTAGGCATCAAGTGGCCCTTGCCACCTGCTAGCACTCTGGCCCACCAAGGAATCAGGTGCCCAGCACCACCTGCTAGCACTCTGGCCCGCCTAGGGATCAAGTGGCCCGTGCCACCTGCTAGAGCTCTGGCCCGCCTAGGGATCTATTCGCTTGTGCCACCTGCTAGTGCTAGGGATCAAGTGGCCTGTGTTACCTGCTAGCACTCTCGCCCACCTAGGGATCAAGTGGCCCATGCCACCTGCTAGCGCTATGGCCCGCCTAGGGATCAGGTGCCCCTCACCACCTGCTAGCGCTCTTGCCCACCTAGGGATCAAGTGGCCCGCGCCACCTGCTAGCACTCCCGCACACCTAGGGATCAGGTGGCCCGCACCACCTGCTAGCACTGTGGCCCACCTATGGATCAAGTGGCCCGTGCCACCTGCTAGAGCTCTGGCCCACCTAGGGATCAAGTCGCTCCTGCCACCTGCTAGCGCTCGGGATCAAGTGGCCTGTGTCACCTGCTAGCACTCTTGCCCAGCTAGGGATCAAGTGGCCCATGCCACCTGCTAGCGCTATGGCCCGCCTAGAGATCAGGTGCCCAGCACCACCTGCTAGCACTCTTGCCCGCCTAGGGATCAAGTGGCCTGTGCCAGCTGCTAGCACTCTGGCCCACCTAGGGATCAAGTGGCCCGCGCCACATGCTAGCAGTCTCGCACACCTAGGGATCAGGTGGCCCGCACCACCTGCTAGCGCTGTGGCCCGCCTAGGGATCAAGTGGCCCATGCCACCTGCTAGAGCTCTGGCCCGCCTAGGGATCAATTCACTCGTGCCACCTGCTAGTGCTAGGGATCAAGTGGCCTGTGTCACCTGCTAGCACTCTCGCCCACCTAGGGATCAAGTGGCCCATGCCACCTGCTAGCGCTATGGCCCGCCTAGGGATCAGGTGCCCTTCACCACCTGCTAGCGCTCTGGCCCACCTAGGGATCAAGTGGCCCGTGCCACCTGCTAGCACTCCTGCACACCTAGGGATCAGGTGGCCCGCACCACCTGCTAGCGCTGTGGCCCACATAGGGATCAAGTGGCCCGCACCACCTGCTAGCACTCTGGCCTGCCTAGGGATCAGGTGCCCATCGCCACCTGCTAGCGCTCTGGCCCATCTAGGGATCAAGTGGCCCGTGCCACATGCTAGCACTCTAGGCCACCTAGGCATCAAGTGGCCCATGCCACCTGCTAGCACTCTGGCCCACCAAGGAATCAGGTGCCCAGCACCACCTGCTAGCACTCTGGCCGGCTAGGGATTAAGTGGCCCGCGCCACATGCTAGCACTCTCGCACACCTAGGGATCAGGTGGCCCACACCACCTGCTAGCGCTGTGGCCCGCCTAGGGATCAAGTGGCCCGTGCCACCTGCTAGAGCTCTGGCCCGCCTAGGGATCAATTCGCTCGTGCCACCTGCTAGTGCTAGGGATCAAGTGGCCTGTGTTACCTGCTAACACTCTCGCCCACCTAGGGATCAAGTGGCCCATGCCACCTGCTAGCGCAATGGCCCGCCTAGGGATCAGGTGCCCCTCACCACCTGCTAGCGCTCTGGCCCACCTAGGGATCAAGTGGCCCGCGCCACCTGCTAGCACCCCCGCACACCTAGGGATCAGGTGGCCCGCACCACCTGCTAGCGCTGTGGCCCACCTAGGGATCAAGTGGCCCGTGCCACCTGCTAGAGCTCTGGCCCACCTAGGAATCAAGTCGCTCCTGCCACCTGCTAGCGCTAGGGATCAAGTGGCCTGTGTCACCTGCTAGCACTCTCACCCACCTAGGGATCAAGTGGCCCATGCCACCTGCTAGCGCTATAGCCCGCCTAGGGATCAGGTGCCCAGCACCACCTGCTAGCACTCTGGCCCGCCTAGGGATCAAGTGGCCCGTGCCACCTGCTAGCACTCTGGCCCACCTAGGGATCAAGTGGCCCGCGCCACATGCTAGCACTCTCGCACACCTAGGGATCAGGTGGCCCGCACCACCTGCTAGCACTGTGGCCCGCCTAGGGATCAAGTGGCCCGTGCCACCTGCTAGAGCTCTGGCCCGCCTAGGGATCAATTCACTCGTGCCACCTGCTAGTGCTAGGGATCAAGTGGCCTGTGTTACCTGCTAGCAATCTCGCCCACCTAGGGATCAAGTGGCCCATGCCACCTGCTAGCGCTATGGCCCGCCTAGGGATCAGGTGCCCCTCACCACCTGCTAGCGCTCTGGCCCACCTAGGGATTAAGTGGCCCACGCCACCTGCTAGCACTCCCGCACACCTAGGGATCAGGTGGCCCGCACCACCTGCTAGCGCTGTGGCCCACCTAGGGATCAAGTGTCTCGCACCACCTGCTAGCACTCTGGCCTGCCTAGGGATCAGGTGCCCATCGCCACCTGCTAGTGCTCTGGCCCATCTAGGGATCAAGTGGCCCGCGCCACATGCTAGCACTCTAGGCCACCTAGGCATCAAGTGGCCCATCCCACCTGCTAGCGCTATAGCCCGCCTAGGGATCAGGTGCCCAGCACCACCTGCTACCACTCTGGCCCGCCTAGGGATCAAGTGGCCCGTGCCACATGCTAGCATTCTAGGCCACCTAGGCATCAAGTGGCCCTTGCCACCTGCTAGCACTCTGGCCCACCAAGGAATCAGGTGCCCAGCACCACCTGCTAGCACTCTGGCCCGCCTAGGGATCAAGTGGCCCGTGCCACCTGCTAGAGCTCTGGCCCGCCTAGGGATCTATTCGCTTGTGCCACCTGCTAGTGCTAGGGATCAAGTGGCCTGTGTTACCTGCTAGCACTCTCGCCCACCTAGGGATCAAGTGGCCCATGCCACCTGCTAGCGCTATGGCCCGCCTAGGGATCAGGTGCCCCTCACCACCTGCTAGCGCTCTTGCCCACCTAGGGATCAAGTGGCCCGCGCCACCTGCTAGCACTCCCGCACACCTAGGGATCAGGTGGCCCGCACCACCTGCTAGCACTGTGGCCCACCTATGGATCAAGTGGCCCGTGCCACCTGCTAGAGCTCTGGCCCACCTAGGGATCAAGTCGCTCCTGCCACCTGCTAGCGCTCGGGATCAAGTGGCCTGTGTCACCTGCTAGCACTCTTGCCCAGCTAGGGATCAAGTGGCCCATGCCACCTGCTAGCGCTATGGCCCGCCTAGAGATCAGGTGCCCAGCACCACCTGCTAGCACTCTTGCCCGCCTAGGGATCAAGTGGCCTGTGCCAGCTGCTAGCACTCTGGCCCACCTAGGGATCAAGTGGCCCGCGCCACATGCTAGCACTCTCGCACACCTAGGGATCAGGTGGCCCGCACCACCTGCTAGCGCTGTGGCCCGCCTGGGGATCAAGTGGCCCGTGCCACCTGCTAGAGCTCTGGCCCGCCTAGAGATCAATTCGCTCATGACACCTGCTAGTGCTACGGATCTAGTGGCCTGTGTCACCTGCTAGCACTCTCGCCCACCTAGGGATCAAGTGGCCCATGCCACCTGCTAGCGCTATGGCCCGCCTAGGGATCAGGTGCCCCTCACCACCTGCTAGCGCTCTGGCCCACCTAGGGATCAAGTGGCCCGCGCCACCTGCTAGCACTCCCGCACACCTAGGGATCAGGTGGCCCGCACCACCTGCTAGCGCTGTGGCCCACCTAGGGATCAAGTGGCTCGCACCACCTGCTAGCACTCTGGCCTGCCTAGGGATCAGGTGCCCCTCGCCACCTGCTAGCGCTCTGGCCCATCTAGGGATCAAGTGGCCCGCGCCACATGCTAGCACTCTAGGCCACCTAGGCATCAAGTGGCCCATGCCACCTGCTAGCACTCTGGCCCACCAAGGAATCAGGTGCCCAGCACCACCTGCTAGCACTCTGGCCCTCCTAGGGATTAAGTGGCCCGTGCCACCTGCTAGCACTCTGGCCCACCTAGGGATCAAGTGGCCCGCGCCACATGCTAGCACTCTCGCACACCTAGGGATTAGGTGGCCCGCACCACCTGCTAGCGCTGTGGCCCGCCTAGGGATCAAGTGGCCCATGCCACATGCTAGAGCTCTGGCCCGCCTAGGGATCAATTCGCTCGTGCCACCTGCTAGTGCTAGGGATCAAGTGGCCTGTGTCACCTGCTAGCACTCTCGCCCACCTAGGGATCAAGTGGCCCATGCCACCTGCTAGCGCTATGGCCCGCCTAGGGATCAGGTGCCCCTCACCACCTGCTAGCGCTCTGGCCCACCTAGGGATCAAGTGGCCCGTGCCACCTGCTAGCACTCCCGCACACCTAGGGATCAGGTGGCCCACACCACCTGCTAGCGCTGTAGCCCACCTAGGGATCAAGTGGCTCGCACCACCTGCTAGCACTCTGGCCTGCCTAGGGATCAGGTGCCCATCGCCACCTGCTAGAGCTCTGGCCCATCTAGGGATCAAGTGGCCCGCGCCACATGCTAGCACTCCCGCACACCTAGAGATCAGGTGGCCCGCATCACCTGCTAGCGCTGTGGCCCACCTAGGGATCAAGTGGCTCGCACCACCTGCTAGCACTCTGGCCTGCCTAGGGATCAGGTGCCCATCGCCACCTGCTAGCGCTCTGGCCCATCTAGGGATCAAGTGGCCCGCGCCACATGCTAGCACTCTTGCACACCTAGGGATCAGGTGGCCCACATCACCTGCTAGCGCTGTGGCCCGCCTAGGGATCAAGTGGCCCGTGCCACCTGCTAGAGCTCTGGCCCGCCGAGGGATCAATTCGCTCGTGCCACCTGCTAGTGCTAGGGATCAAGTGGCCTGTGTTACCTGCTAGCACTCTCTTCCACCTAGGGATCAAGTGGCCCATGCCACCTGGTAGCGCTATGGCCCGCCTAGGGATCAGGTGCCCCTCACCACCTGCTAGCGCTCTAACCACCTAGGGATCAAGTGGCCCGCGCCACCTGCTAGCACCCCCACACACCTAGGGATCAGGTGGCCCGCACCACCTGCTAGCCCTGTGGCCCTCCTTGGGATCAAGTGGCCCATGCCACCTGCTAGAGCTCTGGCCCACCTAGGGATCAATTCGCTCGTGCCACCTGCTAGTGCTAGGGATCAAGTGGCCTGTGTCACCTGCTAGCACTCTCGCCCACCTAGGGATCAAGTGGCCCATGCCACCTGATAGCGCTATGGCCCGCCTAGGGATCAGGTGCCCCTCACCACCTGCTAGCGCTCTGGTCCACCTAGGGATCAAGTGGCCCGTGCCACCTGCTAGCACTCCCGCACATCTAGGGATCAGGTGGCCCGCACCACCTGCTAGCGCTGTAGCCCACCTAGGGATCAAGTGGCTCGCACCACCTGCTAGCACTCTGGCCTGCCTAGGGATCAGGTGCCCATCGCCACCTGCTAGCGCTCTGGCCCATCTAGGGATCAAGTGGCTCGCGCCACATGCTAGCGCTGTGGCCCACCTTTGGGATCAAGTGGCCCTTGCCACCTGCTAGCACTCTGGCCCACCAAGGAATCAGGTGCCCAGCACCACCTGCTAGCACTCTGGCCCGCCTAGGGATCAAGTGGCCCGTGCCACCTGCTAGAGCTCTGGCCCGCCTAGGGATCTATTCGCTTGTGCCACCTGCTAGTGCTAGGGATCAAGTGGCCTGTGTTACCTGCTAGCACTCTCGCCCACCTAGGGATCAAGTGGCCCATGCCACCTGCTAGCGCTATGGCCCGCCTAGGGATCAGGTGCCCCTCACCACCTGCTAGCGCTCTTGCCCACCTAGGGATCAAGTGGCCCGCGCCACCTGCTAGCACTCCCGCACACCTAGGGATCAGGTGGCCCGCACCACCTGCTAGCACTGTGGCCCACCTATGGATCAAGTGGCCCGTGCCACCTGCTAGAGCTCTGGCCCACCTAGGGATCAAGTCGCTCCTGCCACCTGCTAGCGCTCGGGATCAAGTGGCCTGTGTCACCTGCTAGCACTCTTGCCCAGCTAGGGATCAAGTGGCCCATGCCACCTGCTAGCGCTATGGCCCGCCTAGAGATCAGGTGCCCAGCACCACCTGCTAGCACTCTTGCCCGCCTAGGGATCAAGTGGCCTGTGCCAGCTGCTAGCACTCTGGCCCACCTAGGGATCAAGTGGCCCGCGCCACATGCTAGCACTCTCGCACACCTAGGGATCAGGTGGCCCGCACCACCTGCTAGCGCTGTGGCCCGCCTGGGGATCAAGTGGCCCGTGCCACCTGCTAGAGCTCTGGCCCGCCTAGAGATCAATTCGCTCATGACACCTGCTAGTGCTAGGGATCTAGTGGCCTGTGTCACCTGCTAGCACTCTCGCCCACCTAGGGATCAAGTGGCCCATGCCACCTGCTAGCGCTATGGCCCGCCTAGGGATCAGGTGCCCCTCACCACCTGCTAGCGCTCTGGCCCACCTAGGGATCAAGTGGCCCGCGCCACCTGCTAGCACTCCCGCACACCTAGGGATCAGGTGGCCCGCACCACCTGCTAGCGCTGTGGCCCACCTAGGGATCAAGTGGCTCGCACCACCTGCTAGCACTCTGGCCTGCCTAGGGATCAGGTGCCCCTCGCCACCTGCTAGCGCTCTGGCCCATCTAGGGATCAAGTGGCCCGCGCCACATGCTAGCACTCTAGGCCACCTAGGCATCAAGTGGCCCATGCCACCTGCTAGCACTCTGGCCCACCAAGGAATCAGGTGCCCAGCACCACCTGCTAGCACTCTGGCCCTCCTAGGGATTAAGTGGCCCGTGCCACCTGCTAGCACTCTGGCCCACCTAGGGATCAAGTGGCCCGCGCCACATGCTAGCACTCTCGCACACCTAGGGATTAGGTGGCCCGCACCACCTGCTAGCGCTGTGGCCCGCCTAGGGATCAAGTGGCCCATGCCACATGCTAGAGCTCTGGCCCGCCTAGGGATCAATTCGCTCGTGCCACCTGCTAGTGCTAGGGATCAAGTGGCCTGTGTCACCTGCTAGCACTCTCGCCCACCTAGGGATCAAGTGGCCCATGCCACCTGCTAGCGCTATGGCCCGCCTAGGGATCAGGTGCCCCTCACCACCTGCTAGCGCTCTGGCCCACCTAGGGATCAAGTGGCCCGTGCCACCTGCTAGCACTCCCGCACACCTAGGGATCAGGTGGCCCACACCACCTGCTAGCGCTGTAGCCCACCTAGGGATCAAGTGGCTCGCACCACCTGCTAGCACTCTGGCCTGCCTAGGGATCAGGTGCCCATCGCCACCTGCTAGAGCTCTGGCCCATCTAGGGATCAAGTGGCCCGCGCCACATGCTAGCACTCCCGCACACCTAGAGATCAGGTGGCCCGCATCACCTGCTAGCGCTGTGGCCCACCTAGGGATCAAGTGGCTCGCACCACCTGCTAGCACTCTGGCCTGCCTAGGGATCAGGTGCCCATCGCCACCTGCTAGCGCTCTGGCCCATCTAGGGATCAAGTGGCCCGCGCCACATGCTAGCACTCTTGCACACCTAGGGATCAGGTGGCCCACATCACCTGCTAGCGCTGTGGCCCGCCTAGGGATCAAGTGGCCCGTGCCACCTGCTAGAGCTCTGGCCCGCCGAGGGATCAATTCGCTCGTGCCACCTGCTAGTGCTAGGGATCAAGTGGCCTGTGTTACCTGCTAGCACTCTCTTCCACCTAGGGATCAAGTGGCCCATGCCACCTGGTAGCGCTATGGCCCGCCTAGGGATCAGGTGCCCCTCACCACCTGCTAGCGCTCTAACCACCTAGGGATCAAGTGGCCCGCGCCACCTGCTAGCACCCCCACACACCTAGGGATCAGGTGGCCCGCACCACCTGCTAGCCCTGTGGCCCTCCTTGGGATCAAGTGGCCCATGCCACCTGCTAGAGCTCTGGCCCACCTAGGGATCAATTCGCTCGTGCCACCTGCTAGTGCTAGGGATCAAGTGGCCTGTGTCACCTGCTAGCACTCTCGCCCACCTAGGGATCAAGTGGCCCATGCCACCTAATAGCGCTATGGCCCGCCTAGGGATCAGGTGCCCCTCACCACCTGCTAGCGCTCTGGTCCACCTAGGGATCAAGTGGCCCGTGCCACCTGCTAGCACTCCCGCACATCTAGGGATCAGGTGGCCCGCACCACCTGCTAGCGCTGTAGCCCACCTAGGGATCAAGTGGCTCGCACCACCTGCTAGCACTCTGGCCTGCCTAGGGATCAGGTGCCCATCGCCACCTGCTAGCGCTCTGGCCCATCTAGGGATCAAGTGGCTCGCGCCACATGCTAGCACTTCAAAAACACCTAGGGATCAGGTGGCCCGCATCACCTGCTAGCGCTGTGGCCCACCTTTGGGATCAAGTGGCTCGCACCACCTGCTAGCACTCTGGCCTGCCTAGGGATCAGGTGCCCATCGCCACCTGCTAGCGCTCTGGCCCATCTAGGGATCAAGTGGCAAGCGCCACATGCTAGCACTCTCGCACACCTAGGGATCAGGTGGCCCACACCACCTGCTAGCACTGTGGCCCGCCTAGGGATCAAGTGGCCCGTGCCACCTGCTAGAGCTCTGGCCCGCCTAGGGATCAATTCGCTCGTGCCACCTGCTAGTGCTAGGGATCAAGTGGCCTGTGTTACCTGCTAGCACTCTCGCCCACCTAGGGATCAAGTGGCCCATGCCACCTGCTAGCGCTATGGCCCGCCTAGGGATCAGGTGCCCCTCACCACCTGCTAGCGCTCTGGCCCACCTAGGGATCAAGTGGCCCGCGCCACCTGCTAGCACCCCCACACACCTAGGGATCAGGTGGCCCGCACCACCTGCTAGCGCTGTGGCCCACCTAGGGATCAAGTGGCCCGTGCCACCTGCTAGAGCTCTGGCCCACCTAGGGATCAAGTCGCTCCTGCCACCTGCTAGCGCTAGGGATCAAGTGGCCTGTGTCACCTGCTAGCACTCTCGCCCACCTAGGGATCAAGTGGCCCATGCCACCTGCTAGCGCTATGGCCCGCCTAGGGATCAGGTGCCCAGCACCACCTGCTAGCACTCTGGCCCGCCTAGGGATCAAGTGGCCCGTGCCACCTGCTAGCGCTATGGCCCGCCTAGGGATCAGGTGCCCCTCACCACCTGCTAGCGCTCTGGCCCACCTAGGGATCAAGTGGCCCGTGCCACCTGCTAGCACTCCCGCACACCTAGGGATCAGGTGGCCCGCACCACCTGCTAGCGCTGTGGCCCACCTAGGGATCAAGTGGCTCGCACCACCTGCTAGCACTCTGGCCTGCCTAGGGATCAGGTGCCCATCGCCACCTGCTAGCGCTCTGGCCCATCTAGGGATCAAGTGCCCAGCACCACCTGCTAGCACTCTGGCCCGCCTAGGGATCAAGTGGCCCGTGCCACCTGCTAGCGCTATGGCCCGCCTAGGGATCAGGTGCCCATCGCCACCTGCTAGCGCTCTGGCCCATCTAGGGATCAAGTGGCCCGCGCCACATGCTAGCACTCCCGCACACCTAGGGATCAGGTGCCCCTCACCACCTGCTAGCGCTCTGTCCCACCTAGGGATCAAGTGGCCCGCGCCACCTGCTAGCACTCCCGCACACCTAGGGATCAGGTGGCCCGCACCACCTGCTAGCGCTGTGGCCCACCTAGGGATCAAATGGCTCGCACCACCTGCTAGCACTCTGGCCCGCCTAGGGATCAGGTGCCCCTCACCACCTGCTAGCACTCTAGGCCACCTAGGCATCAAGTGGCCCATGCCACCTGCTAGCGCTATGGCCCGCCTAGGGATCAGGTGCCCAGCACCACCTGCTAGCACTCTGGCCCGCCTAGGGATCAAGTGGCCCGTGCCACCTGCTAGCACTCTGGCCCACCTAGGGATCAAGTGGCCCGCGCCACATGCTAGCACTCTCGCACACCTAGGGATCAGGTGGCCCGCACCACCTGCTAGCGCTGTGGCCCACCTAGGGATCAAGTGGCTCGCACCACCTGCTAGCACTCTGGCCTGCCTAGGGATCAGGTGCCCATCGCCACCTGCTAGCGCTCTGGCCCATCTAGGGATCAAGTGGCCCGCGCCACATGCTAGCACTCTAGGCCACCTAGGCATCAAGTGTCACATGCCACCTGCTAGCACTCTGGCCCACCAAGGTATCAGGTGCCCAGCACCACCTGCTAGCACTCTGGCCCACCTAGGGTTAAGTGGCCCGTGCCACCTGCTAGCACTCTGGCCCACCTAGGGATCAAGTGGCCCGCGCCACATGCTAGCACTCTCGCACACCTAGGGATCAGGTGGCCCGCACCACCTGCTAGCGCTGTGGCCCGCCTGGGGATCAAGTGGCCTGTGCCACCTACTAGAGCTCTGGCCCGCCTAGAGATCAATTCGCTCATGCCACCTGCTAGTGCTAGGGATCTAGTGGCCTGTGTCACCTGCTAGCACTCTCGCCCACCTAGGGATCAAGTGGCCCATGCCACCTGCTAGCGCTATGGCCCGCCTAGGGATCAGGTGCCCAGCACCACCTGCTAGCACTCTGGCCCGCCTAGGGATCAAGTGGCCCATGCCACCTGCTAGCGCTATGGCCCGCCTAGGGATCAGGTGCCCATCGCCACCTGCTAGCGCTCTGGCCCATCTAGGGATCAAGTGGCTCGCGCCACATGCTAGCACTTCAAAAACACCAAGGGATCAGGTGGCCCGCATCACCTGCTAGCGCTGTGGCCCACCTTTGGGATCAAGTGGCTCGCACCACCTGCTAGCACTCTGGCCTGCCTAGGGATCAGGTGCCCATCGCCACCTGCTAGAGCTCTGGCCCATCTAGGGATCAAGTGGCCCGCGCCACATGCTAGCACTCCCGCACACCTAGGGATCAGGTGGCCCGCATCACCTGCTAGCGCTGTGGCCCACCTAGGGATCAAGTGGCTCGCACCACCTGCTAGCACTCTGGCCTGCCTAGGGATCAGGTGCCCATCGCCACCTGCTAGCGCTCTGGCCCATCTAGGGATCAAGTGGCCCACGCCACATGCTAGCACTCTTGCACACCTAGGGATCAGGTGGCCCACATCACCTGCTAGCGCTGTGGCCCGCCTAGGGATCAAGTGGCCCGTGCCACCTGCTAGAGCTCTGGCCCGCCGAGGGATCAATTCGCTCGTGCCACCTGCTAGTGCTAGGGATCAAGTGGCCTGTGTTACCTGCTAGCACTCTCTTCCACCTAGGGATCAAGTGGCCCATGCCACCTGGTAGCGCTATGGCCCGCCTAGGGATCAGGTGCCCCTCACCACCTGCTAGCGCTCTAACCACCTAGGGATCAAGTGGCCCGCGCCACCTGCTAGCACCCCCACACACCTAGGGATCAGGTGGCCCGCACCACCTGCTAGCGCTGTGGCCCTCCTTGGGATCAAGTGGCCCATGCCACCTGCTAGAGCTCTGGCCCACCTAGGGATCAATTCGCTCGTGCCACCTGCTAGTGCTAGGGATCAAGTGGCCTGTGTCACCTGCTAGCACTCTCGCCCACCTAGGGATCAAGTGGCCCATGCCACCTGATAGCGCTATGGCCTGCCTAGGGATCAGGTGCCCCTCACCACCTGCTAGCGCTCTGGTCCACCTAGGGATCAAGTGGCCCGTGCCACCTGCTAGCACTCCCGCACATCTAGGGATCAGGTGGCCCGCACCACCTGCTAGCGCTGTAGCCCACCTAGGGATCAAGTGGCTCGCACCACCTGCTAGCACTCTGGCCTGCCTAGGGATCAGGTGCCCATCGCCACCTGCTAGCGCTCTGGCCCATCTAGGGATCAAGTGGCTCGCGCCACATGCTAGCACTTCAAAAACACCTAGGGATCAGGTGGCCCGCATCACCTGCTAGCGCTGTGGCCCACCTTTGGGATCAAGTGGCTCGCACCACCTGCTAGCACTCTGGCCTGCCTAGGGATCAGGTGCCCATCGCCACCTGCTAGCGCTCTGGCCCATCTAGGGATCAAGTGGCAAGCGCCACATGCTAGCACTCTCGCACACCTAGGGATCAGGTGGCCCACACCACCTGCTAGCACTGTGGCCCGCCTAGGGATCAAGTGGCCCGTGCCACCTGCTAGAGCTCTGGCCCGCCTAGGGATCAATTCGCTCGTGCCACCTGCTAGTGCTAGGGATCAAGTGGCCTGTGTTACCTGCTAGCACTCTCGCCCACCTAGGGATCAAGTGGCCCATGCCACCTGCTAGCGCTATGGCCCGCCTAGGGATCAGGTGCCCCTCACCACCTGCTAGCGCTCTGGCCCACCTAGGGATCAAGTGGCCCGCGCCACCTGCTAGCACCCCCACACACCTAGGGATCAGGTGGCCCGCACCACCTGCTAGCGCTGTGGCCCACCTAGGGATCAAGTGGCCCGTGCCACCTGCTAGAGCTCTGGCCCACCTAGGGATCAAGTCGCTCCTGCCACCTGCTAGCGCTAGGGATCAAGTGGCTTGTGTCACCTGCTAGCACTCTCGCCCACCTAGGGATCAAGTGGCCCATGCCACCTGCTAGCGCTATGGCCCGCCTAGGGATCAGGTGCCCAGCACCACCTGCTAGCACTCTGGCCCGCCTAGGGATCAAGTGGCCCGTGCCACCTGCTAGCGCTATGGCCCGCCTAGGGATCAGGTGCCCCTCACCACCTGCTAGCGCTCTGGCCCACCTAGGGATCAAGTGGCCCGTGCCACCTGCTAGCACTCCCGCACACCTAGGGATCAGGTGGCCCGCACCACCTGCTAGCGCTGTGGCCCACCTAGGGATCAAGTGGCTCGCACCACCTGCTAGCACTCTGGCCTGCCTAGGGATCAGGTGCCCATCGCCACCTGCTAGCGCTCTGGCCCATCTAGGGATCAAGTGCCCAGCACCACCTGCTAGCACTCTGGCCCGCCTAGGGATCAAGTGGCCCGTGCCACCTGCTAGCGCTATGGCCCGCCTAGGGATCAGGTGCCCATCGCCACCTGCTAGCGCTCTGGCCCATCTAGGGATCAAGTGGCCCGCGCCACATGCTAGCACTCCCGCACACCTAGGGATCAGGTGCCCCTCACCACCTGCTAGCGCTCTGTCCCACCTAGGGATCAAGTGGCCCGCGCCACCTGCTAGCACTCCCGCACACCTAGGGATCAGGTGGCCCGCACCACCTGCTAGCGCTGTGGCCCACCTAGGGATCAAATGGCTCGCACCACCTGCTAGCACTCTGGCCCGCCTAGGGATCAGGTGCCCCTCACCACCTGCTAGCACTCTAGGCCACCTAGGCATCAAGTGGCCCATGCCACCTGCTAGCGCTATGGCCCGCCTAGGGATCAGGTGCCCAGCACCACCTGCTAGCACTCTGGCCCGCCTAGGGATCAAGTGGCCCGTGCCACCTGCTAGCACTCTGGCCCACCTAGGGATCAAGTGGCCCGCGCCACATGCTAGCACTCTCGCACACCTAGGGATCAGGTGGCCCGCACCACCTGCTAGCGCTGTGGCCCACCTAGGGATCAAGTGGCTCGCACCACCTGCTAGCACTCTGGCCTGCCTAGGGATCAGGTGCCCATCGCCACCTGCTAGCGCTCTGGCCCATCTAGGGATCAAGTGGCCCGCGCCACATGCTAGCACTCTAGGCCACCTAGGCATCAAGTGTCACATGCCACCTGCTAGCACTCTGGCCCACCAAGGTATCAGGTGCCCAGCACCACCTGCTAGCACTCTGGCCCACCTAGGGATTAAGTGGCCCGTGCCACCTGCTAGCACTCTGGCCCACCTAGGGATCAAGTGGCCCGCGCCACATGCTAGCACTCTCGCACACCTAGGGATCAGGTGGCCCGCACCACCTGCTAGCGCTGTGGCCCGCCTGGGGATCAAGTGGCCTGTGCCACCTACTAGAGCTCTGGCCCGCCTAGAGATCAATTCGCTCATGCCACCTGCTAGTGCTAGGGATCTAGTGGCCTGTGTCACCTGCTAGCACTCTCGCCCACCTAGGGATCAAGTGGCCCATGCCACCTGCTAGCGCTATGGCCCGCCTAGGGATCAGGTGCCCAGCACCACCTGCTAGCACTCTGGCCCGCCTAGGGATCAAGTGGCCCATGCCACCTGCTAGCGCTATGGCCCGCCTAGGGATCAGGTGCCCCTCACCACCTGCTAGCGCTCTGGCCCACCTAGGGATCAAGTGGCCCGTGCCACCTGCTAGCACTCCCGCACACCTAGGGATCAGGTGGCCCGCACCACCTGCTAGCGCTGTGGCCCACCTAGGGATCAAGTGGCTCGCACCACCTGCTAGCACTCTGGCCTGCCTAGGGATCAGGTGCCCATCGCCACCTGCTAGCGCTCTGGCCCATCTAGGGATCAAGTGGCCCGCACCACATGCTAGCACTCTAGGCCACCTAGGCATCAAGTGGCCCATGCCACCTGCTAGCACTCTGGCCCACCAAGGAATCAGGTGCCCAGCACCACCTGCTAGCACTCTGGCCCTCCTAGGGATTAAGTGGCCCGTTCCACCTGCTAGCACTCTGGCCCACCTAGGGATCAAGTGGCCCGCGCCACATGCTAGCACTCTCGCACACCTAGGGATCAGGTGGCCCGCACCACCTGCTAGCGCTGTGGCCCGCCTAGGGATCAAGTGGCCCATGCCACATGCTAGAGCTCTGGCCCGCCTAGGGATCAATTCGCTCGTGCCACCTGCTAGTGCTAGGGATCAAGTGGCCTGTGTCACCTGCTAGCACTCTCGCCCACCTAGGGATCAAGTGACCCATGCCACCTGCTAGCGCTATGGCCCGCCTAGGGATCAGGTGCCCCTCACCACCTGCTAGCGCTCTGGCCCACCTAGGGATCAAGTGGCCCGTGCCACCTGCTAGCACTCCCGCACACCTAGGGATCAGGTGGCCCGCACCACCTGCTAGCGCTGTAGCCCACCTAGGGATCAAGTGGCTCGCACCACCTGCTAGCACTCTGGCCTGCCTAGGGATCAGGTGCCCATCGCCACCTGCTAGCGCTCTGGCCCATCTAGGGATCAAGTGGCCCGCGCCACATGCTAGCACTCCCACACACCTAGGGATCAGGTGGCCCGCATCACCTGCTAGCGCTGTGGCCCACCTAGGGATCAAGTGTCTCGCACCACCTGCTAGCACTCTGGCCTGCCTAGGGATCAGGTGCCCATCGCCACCTGCTAGCGCTCTGGCCCATCTAGGGATCAAGTGGCCTGCGCCACATGCTAGCACTCTTGCACACCTAGGGATCAGGTGGCCCACACCACCTGCTAGCGCTGTGGCCCGCCTAGGGATCAAGTGGCCCGTGCCACCTGCTAGAGCTCTGGCCCGCCGAGGGATCAATTCGTTCGTGCCACCTGCTAGTGCTAGGGATCAAGTGGCCTGTGTTACCTGCTAGCACTCTCGCCCACCTAGGGATCAAGTGGCCCATGCCACCTGGTAGCGCTATGGCCCGCCTAGGGATCAGGTGCCCCTCACCACCTGCTAGCGCTCTAACCACCTAGGGATCAAGTTGCCCGCGCCACCTGCTAGCACCCCCACACAACTAGGGATCAGGTGGCCCGCACCACCTGCTAGCGCTGTGGCCCTCCTAGGGATCAAGTGGCCCATGCCACCTGCTAGAGCTCTGGCCCGCCTAGGGATCAATTCGCTCGTGCCACCTGCTAGTGCTAGGGATCAAGTGGCCTGTGTCACCTGCTAGCACTCTCGCCCACCTAGGGATCAAGTGGCCCATGCCACCTGATAGCGCTATGGCCCGCCTAGGGATCAGGTGCCCCTCACCACCTGCTAGCGCTCTGGCCCACCTAGGGATCAAGTGGCCCGTGCCACCTGCTAGCACTCCCGCACACCTAGGGATCAGGTGGCCCGCACCACCTGCTAGCGCTGTAGCCCACCTAGGGATCAAGTGGCTCGCACCACCTGCTAGCACTCTGGCCTGCCTAGGGATCAGGTGCCCATCGCCACCTGCTAGCGCTCTGGCCCATCTAGGGATCAAGTGGCCCGCGCCACATGCTAGCACTCCCACACACCTAGGGATCAGGTGGCCCGCATCACCTGCTAGCGCTGTGGCCCACCTAGGGATCAAGTGGCTCGCACCACCTGCTAGCACTCTGGCCTGCCTAGGGATCAGGTGCCCATCGCCACCTGCTAGCGCTCTGGCCCATCTAGGGATCAAGTGGCCTGCGCCACATGCTAGCACTCTTGCACACCTAGGGATCAGGTGGCCCACACCACCTGCTAGCGCTGTGGCCCACCTAGGGATCAAGTGGCCCGTGCCACCTGCTAGAGCTCTGGCCCGCCGAGGGATCAATTCGCTCGTGCCACCTGCTAGTGCTAGGGATCAAGTGGCCTGTGTTACCTGCTAGCACTCTCGCCCACCTAGGGATCAAGTGGCCCATGCCACCTGGTAGCGCTATGGCCCGCCTAGGGATCAGGTGCCCCTCACCACCTGCTAGCGCTCTAACCACCTAGGGATCAAGTTGCCCGCGCCACCTGCTAGCACCCCCACACAACTAGGGATCAGGTGGCCCGCACCACCTGCTAGCGCTGTGGCCCTCCTAGGGATCAAGTGGCCCATGCCACCTGCTAGAGCTCTGGCCCGCCTAGGGATCAATTCGCTCGTGCCACCTGCTAGTGCTAGGGATCAAGTGGCCTGTGTCACCTGCTAGCACTCTCGCCCACCTAGGGATCAAGTGGCCCATGCCACCTGCTAGCGCTATGGCCCGCCTAGGGATCAGGTGCCCCTCACCACCTGCTAGCGCTCTGGCCCACCTAGGGATCAAGTGGCCCGTGCCACCTGCTAGCACTCCCGCACACCTAGGGATCAAGTGGCCCATGCCACCTGCTAGCGCTATGGCCCGCCTAGGGATCAGGTGCCCCTCACCACCTGCTAGCGCTCTGGCCCACCTAGGGATCAAGTGGCCCGTGCCACCTGCTAGCACTCCCGCACACCTAGGGATCAAGTGGCTCGCACCACCTGCTAGCACTCTGGCCTGCCTAGGGATCAGGTGCCCATCGCCACCTGCTAGCGCTCTGGCCCATCTAGGGATCAAGTGGCCCGCGCCACATGCTAGCACTCCCACACACCTAGGGATCAGGTGGCCCGCATCACCTGCTAGCGCTGTGGCCCACCTAGGGATCAAGTGGCTCGCACCACCTGCTAGCACTCTGGCCTGCCTAGGGATCAGGTGCCCATCGCCACCTGCTAGCGCTCTGGCCCATCTAGGGATCAAGTGGCCTGCGCCACATGCTAGCACTCTTGCACACCTAGGGATCAGGTGGCCCACACCACCTGCTAGCGCTGTGGCCCGCCTAGGGATCAAGTGGCCCGTGCCACCTGCTAGAGCTCTGGCCCGCCGAGGGATCAATTCGCTCGTGCCACCTGCTAGTGCTAGGGATCAAGTGGCCTGTGTCACCTGCTAGCACTCTCGCCCACCTAGGGATCAAGTGGCCCATGCCACCTGATAGCGCTATGGCCCGCCTAGGGATCAGGTGCCCCTCACCACCTGCTAGCGCTCTGGCCCACCTAGGGATCAAGTGGCCCGTGCCACCTGCTAGCACTCCCGCACATCTAGGGATCAGGTGGCCCGCACCACCTGCTAGCGCTGTAGCCCACCTAGGGATCAAGTGGCTCGCACCACCTGCTAGCACTCTGGCCTGCCTAGGGATCAGGTGCCCATCGCCACCTGCTAGCGCTCTGGCCCATCTAGGGATCAAGTGGCCCGCGCCACATGCTAGCACTTCCGCACACCTAGGGATCAGGTGGCCCGCATCACCTGCTAGCGCTGTGGCCCACCTAGGGATCAAGTGGCTCGCACCACCTGCTAGCACTCTGGCCTGCCTAGGGATCAGGTGCCCATCGCCACCTGCTAGCGCTCTGGCCCATCTAGGGATCAAGTGGCAAGTGCCACATGCTAGCACTCTCGCACACCTAGGGATCAGGTGGCCCAAACCACCTGCTAGCGCTGTGGCCCACCTAGGGATCAAGTGGCCCGTGCCACCTGCTAGAGCTCTGGCCCGCCTAGGGATCAATTCGCTCGTGCCACCTGCTAGTGCTAGGGATCAAGTGGCCTGTGTTACCTGCTAGCACTCTCGCCCACCTAGGGATCAAGTGGCCCATGCCACCTGCTAGCGCTATGGCCCGCCTAGGGATCAGGTGCCCCTCACCACCTGCTAGCGCTCTGGCCCACCTAGGGATCAAGTGGCCCGCGCCACCTGCTAGCACCCCCACACACCTAGGGATCAGGTGGCCCGCACCACCTGCTAGCGCTGTGGCCCACCTAGGGATCAAGTGGCCCGTGCCACCTGCTAGAGCTCTGGCCCACCTAGGGATCAAGTCGCTCCTGCCACCTGCTAGCGCTAGGGATCAAGTGGCCTGTGTCACCTGCTAGCACTCTCGCCCACCTAGGGATCAAGTGGCCCATGCCACCTGCTAGCGCTATGGCCCGCCTAGGGATCAGGTGCCCAGCACCACCTGCTAGCACTCTGGCCCGCCTAGGGATCAAGTGGCCCATGCCACCTGCTAGCGCTATGGCCCGCCTAGGGATCAGGTGCCCCTCACCACCTGCTAGCGCTCTGGCCCACCTAGGGATCAAGTGGCCCGTGCCACCTGCTAGCACTCCCGCACACCTAGGGATCAGGTGGCCCGCACCACCTGCTAGCGCTGTGGCCCACCTAGGGATCAAGTGGCTCGCACCACCTGCTAGCACTCTGGCCTGCCTAGGGATCAGGTGCCCATCGCCACCTGCTAGCGCTCTGGCCCATCTAGGGATCAAGTGGCCCGCGCCACATGCTAGCACTCTAGGCCACCTAGGCATCAAGTGTCCCATGCCACCTGCTAGCACTCTGGCCCACCAAGGAATCAGGTGCCCAGCACCACCTGCTAGCACTCTGGCCCTTCTAGGGATTAAGTGGCCCGTGCCACCTGCTAGCACTCTGGCCCACCTAGGGATCAAGTGGCCCGCGCCACATGCTAGCACTCTCGCACACCTAGGGATCAGGTGGCCCGCACCACCTGCTAGCGCTGTGGCCTGCCTAGGGATCAAGTGGCCCATGCCACCTGCTAGAGCTCTGGCCCGCCTAGGGATCAATTCGCTCGTGCCACCTGCTAGTGCTAGGGATCAAGTGGCCTGTGTCACCTGCTAGCACTCTCGCCCACCTAGGGATCAAGTGGCCCATGCCACCTGATAGCGCTATGGCCCGCCTAGGGATCAGGTGCCCCTCACCACCTGCTAGCGCTCTGGCCCACCTAGGGATCAAGTGGCCCGTGCCACCTGCTAGCACTCCCGCACATCTAGGGATCAGGTGGCCCGCACCACCTGCTAGCGCTGTAGCCCACCTAGGGATCAAGTGGCTCGCACCACCTGCTAGCACTCTGGCCTGCCTAGGGATCAGGTGCCCATCGCCACCTGCTAGCGCTCTGGCCCATCTAGGGATCAAGTGGCCCGCGCCACATGCTAGCACTTCCGCACACCTAGGGATCAGGTGGCCCGCATCACCTGCTAGCGCTGTGGCCCACCTAGGGATCAAGTGGCTCGCACCACCTGCTAGCACTCTGGCCTGCCTAGGGATCAGGTGCCCATCGCCACCTGCTAGCGCTCTGGCCCATCTAGGGATCAAGTGGCAAGTGCCACATGCTAGCACTCTCGCACACCTAGGGATCAGGTGGCCCAAACCACCTGCTAGCGCTGTGGCCCACCTAGGGATCAAGTGGCCCGTGCCACCTGCTAGAGCTCTGGCCCGCCTAGGGATCAATTCGCTCGTGCCACCTGCTAGTGCTAGGGATCAAGTGGCCTGTGTTACCTGCTAGCACTCTCGCCCACCTAGGGATCAAGTGGCCCATGCCACCTGCTAGCGCTATGGCCCGCCTAGGGATCAGGTGCCCCTCACCACCTGCTAGCGCTCTGGCCCACCTAGGGATCAAGTGGCCCGCGCCACCTGCTAGCACCCCCACACACCTAGGGATCAGGTGGCCCGCACCACCTGCTAGCGCTGTGGCCCACCTAGGGATCAAGTGGCCCGTGCCACCTGCTAGAGCTCTGGCCCACCTAGGGATCAAGTCGCTCCTGCCACCTGCTAGCGCTAGGGATCAAGTGGCCTGTGTCACCTGCTAGCACTCTCGCCCACCTAGGGATCAAGTGGCCCATGCCACCTGCTAGCGCTATGGCCCGCCTAGGGATCAGGTGCCCAGCACCACCTGCTAGCACTCTGGCCCGCCTAGGGATCAAGTGGCCCATGCCACCTGCTAGCGCTATGGCCCGCCTAGGGATCAGGTGCCCCTCACCACCTGCTAGCGCTCTGGCCCACCTAGGGATCAAGTGGCCCGTGCCACCTGCTAGCACTCCCGCACACCTAGGGATCAGGTGGCCCGCACCACCTGCTAGCGCTGTGGCCCACCTAGGGATCAAGTGGCTCGCACCACCTGCTAGCACTCTGGCCTGCCTAGGGATCAGGTGCCCATCGCCACCTGCTAGCGCTCTGGCCCATCTAGGGATCAAGTGGCCCGCGCCACATGCTAGCACTCTAGGCCACCTAGGCATCAAGTGTCCCATGCCACCTGCTAGCACTCTGGCCCACCAAGGAATCAGGTGCCCAGCACCACCTGCTAGCACTCTGGCCCTTCTAGGGATTAAGTGGCCCGTGCCACCTGCTAGCACTCTGGCCCACCTAGGGATCAAGTGGCCCGCGCCACATGCTAGCACTCTCGCACACCTAGGGATCAGGTGGCCCGCACCACCTGCTAGCGCTGTGGCCTGCCTAGGGATCAAGTGGCCCATGCCACCTGCTAGAGCTCTGGCCCGCCTAGGGATCAATTCGCTCGTGCCACCTGCTAGTGCTAGGGATCAAGTGGCCTGTGTCACCTGCTAGCACTCTCGCCCACCTAGGGATCAAGTGGCCCCTCACCACCTGCTAGCGCTCTGGCCCACCTAGGAATCAAGTTGCCCGCGCCACCTGCTAGCACTCCCGCACACCTAGGGATCAGGTGGCCCGCACCACCTGCTAGCGCTGTGGCCCACCTAGGGATCAAGTGGCTCGCACCACCTGCTAGCACTCTGGCCTGCCTAGGGATCAGGTGCCCATCGCCACCTGCTAGCGCTCTGGCCCATCTAGGGATCAAGTGGCCCGCGCCACATGCTAGCACTCTAGGCCACCTAGGCATCAAGTGGCCCATGCCACCTGCTAGCACTCTGGCCCACCAAGGAATCAGGTGCCCAGCACCACCTGCTAGCACTCTGGCCTACCTAGGGATTAAGTGGCCCATGCCACCTGCTAGCACTCTGGCCCACCTAGGGATCAAGTGGCCTGCGCCACATGCTAGCACTCTCGCACACCTAGGGATCAGGTGGCCCGCACCACCTGCTAGCGCTGTGGCCCGCCTGGGGATCAAGTGGCCCATGCCACCTGCTAGAGCTCTGGCCCGCCTAGAGATCAATTCGCTCGTGCCACCTGCTAGTGCTAGGGATCTAGTGGCCTGTGTCACCTGCTAGCACTCTCGCCCACCTAGGGATCAAGTTTCCCATGCCACCTGCTAGCGCTATGGCCCGCCTAGGGATCAGGTGCCCCTCACCACCTGCTAGCGCTCTGGCCCACCTAGGGATCAAGTGGCCCGCGCCACCTGCTAGCACTCCCGCACACCTAGGGATCAGGTGGCCCGCACCACCTGCTAGCGCTGTGGCCCACCTAGGGATCAAGTGGCTCACACCACCTGCTAGCACTCTGGCCTTCCTAGGGATCAGGTGCCCCTCGTCACCTGCTAGCGCTCTGGCCCATCTAGGGATCAAGTGGCCCGCGCCACATGCTAGCACTCTAGGCCACCTAGGCATCAAGTGGCCCATGCCACCTGCTAGCACTCTGGCCCACCAAGGAATCAGGTGCCCAGCACCACCTGCTAGCACTCTGGCCCTCCTAGGGATTAAGTGGCCCGTGCCACCTGCGAGCACTCTGGCCCACCTAGGGATCAAGTGGCCCGCGCCACCTGCTAGCACTCCTGCACACCTAGGGATCAGGTGGCCCGCACCAACTGCTAGCGCTGTGGCCCACCTACGGATCAAGTGGCCCGTGCCACCTGCTAGAGCTCTTGCCCACCTAGGGTTCAAGTCGCTCCTGCCAGCTGCTAGCGCTAGGGATCAAGTGGCCTGTGTCAACTGCTAGCACTCTTGCCCACCTAGGGATCAAGTGGCCCATGCCACCTGCTAGCGCTATGGCCCGCCTAGGGATCAGGTGCCCAGCACCACCTGCTAGCACTCTGGCCCGCCTAGGGATCAAGTGGCCTGTGCCACCTGCTAGCACTCTGGCCCACCTAGGGATCAAGTGGCCCGCGCCACATGCTAGCACTCTCGCACACCTAGGGATCAGGTGGCCCGCACCACCTGCTAACCCTGTGGCCCGCCTAGGGATCAAGTGGCCCATGCCACCTGCTAGAGCTCTGGCCCGCCTAGGGATCAATTCGCTCGTGCCACCTGCTAGTGCTAGGGATCAAGTGGCCTGTGTCACCTGCTAGCACTCTCGCCCACCTAGGGATCAAGTGGCCCATGCCACCTGCTAGCGCTATGGCCCGCCTAGGGATCAGGTGCCCTTCACCACCTGCTAGGGCTCTGGCCCACCTAGGGATCAAGTGGCCCGCGCCACCTGCTAGCACTCCTGCACATCTAGGGATCAGGTGGCCCGCACCACCTGCTAGCGCTGTGGCCCACCTAGGGATCAAGTGGCTCGCACCACCTGCTAGCACTCTGGCCTGCCTAGGGATCAGGTGCCCATCGCCACCTGCTAGCGCTCTGGCCCATCTAGGAATCAAGTGGCCCGAGCCACATGCTAGCACTCTAGGCCACCTAGGCATCAAGTGGCCCATGCCACCTGCTAGCACTCTGGCCCACCAAGGAATCAAGTGGCCCGTGCCACCTGCTAGCACTCTGGCCCACCTAGGGATCAAGTGGCCCGCGCCACATGCTAGCACTCTCGCACACCTAGGGATCAGGTGGCCCGCACCACCTGCTAGCGCTGTGGCCCACCTAGGGATCAAGTGGCCCGTGCCACCTGCTAGAGCTCTGGCACGCCTAGGGATCAATTCGCTCGTGCCACCTGCTAGTGCTAGGGATCAAGTGGCCTGTGTTACCTGCTAGCACTCTCGCCCACCTAGGGATCAAGTGGCCCATGCCACCTGCTAGCGCTTTGGCCCGCCTAGGGATCAGGTGCCCCTCACCACCTGCTAGCGCTCTGGCCCACCTAGGGATCAAGTGGCCCGCGCCACCTGCTAGCACTCCCGCACACCTAGGGATCAGGTGGCCCACACCACCTGCTAGCGCTGTGGCCCACCTACGGATCAAGTGGCCCGTGCCACCTGCTAGAGCTCTGGCCCGCCTAGGGATCAATTCGCTCGTGCCACCTGCTAGTGCTAGGGATCAAGTGGCCTGTGTTACCTGCTAGCACTCTCGCCCACCTAGGGATCAAGTGTCCCATGCCACCTGCTAGCGCTATGGCCCGCCTAGGGATCAGGTGCCCCTCACCACCTGCTAGCGCTCTGGCCCACCTAGGGATCAAGTGGCCCGTGTCACCTGCTAGCACTCCTGCACACCTACGGATCAAGTGGCCCGTGCCACCTGCTAGAGCTCTGGCCCACCTAGGGATCAAGTCGCTCCTGCCACCTGCTAGCGCTAGGGATCAAGTGGCCTGTGTCACCTGCTAGCACTCTTGCCCACCTAGGGATCAAGTGGCCCATGCCACCTGCTAGCGCTATGGCCCGCCTAGGGATCAGGTGCCCAGCACCACCTGCTAGCACTCTGGCCCGCCTAGGGATCAAGTGGCCCATGCCACCTGCTAGCGCTATGGCCCGCCTAGGGATCAGGTGCCCCTCACCACCTGCTAGCGCTCTGGCCCACCTAGGGATCAAGTGGCCCGTGCCACCTGCTAGCACTCCCGCACACCTAGGGATCAGGTGGCCCGCACCACCTGCTAGCGCTGTGGCCCACCTAGGGATCAAGTGGCTCGCACCACCTGCTAGCACTCTGGCCTGCCTAGGGATCAGGTGCCCATCGCCACCTGCTAGCGCTCTGGCCCATCTAGGGATCAAGTGGCCCGCGCCACATGCTAGCACTCTAGGCCACCTAGGCATCAAGTGTCCCATGCCACCTGCTAGCACTCTGGCCCACCAAGGAATCAGGTGCCCAGCACCACCTGCTAGCACTCTGGCCCTTCTAGGGATTAAGTGGCCCGTGCCACCTGCTAGCACTCTGGCCCACCTAGGGATCAAGTGGCCCGCGCCACATGCTAGCACTCTCGCACACCTAGGGATCAGGTGGCCCGCACCACCTGCTAGCGCTGTGGCCTGCCTAGGGATCAAGTGGCCCATGCCACCTGCTAGAGCTCTGGCCCGCCTAGGGATCAATTCGCTCGTGCCACCTGCTAGTGCTAGGGATCAAGTGGCCTGTGTCACCTGCTAGCACTCTCGCCCACCTAGGGATCAAGTGGCCCCTCACCACCTGCTAGCGCTCTGGCCCACCTAGGAATCAAGTTGCCCGCGCCACCTGCTAGCACTCCCGCACACCTAGGGATCAGGTGGCCCGCACCACCTGCTAGCGCTGTGGCCCACCTAGGGATCAAGTGGCTCGCACCACCTGCTAGCACTCTGGCCTGCCTAGGGATCAGGTGCCCATCGCCACCTGCTAGCGCTCTGGCCCATCTAGGGATCAAGTGGCCCGCGCCACATGCTAGCACTCTAGGCCACCTAGGCATCAAGTGGCCCATGCCACCTGCTAGCACTCTGGCCCACCAAGGAATCAGGTGCCCAGCACCACCTGCTAGCACTCTGGCCTACCTAGGGATTAAGTGGCCCGTGCCACCTGCTAGCACTCTGGCCCACCTAGGGATCAAGTGGCCTGCGCCACATGCTAGCACTCTCGCACACCTAGGGATCAGGTGGCCCGCACCACCTGCTAGCGCTGTGGCCCGCCTGGGGATCAAGTGGCCCATGCCACCTGCTAGAGCTCTGGCCCGCCTAGAGATCAATTCGCTCGTGCCACCTGCTAGTGCTAGGGATCTAGTGGCCTGTGTCACCTGCTAGCACTCTCGCCCACCTAGGGATCAAGTTTCCCATGCCACCTGCTAGCGCTATGGCCCGCCTAGGGATCAGGTGCCCCTCACCACCTGCTAGCGCTCTGGCCCACCTAGGGATCAAGTGGCCCGCGCCACCTGCTAGCACTCCCGCACACCTAGGGATCAGGTGGCCCGCACCACCTGCTAGCGCTGTGGCCCACCTAGGGATCAAGTGGCTCACACCACCTGCTAGCACTCTGGCCTTCCTAGGGATCAGGTGCCCCTCGTCACCTGCTAGCGCTCTGGCCCATCTAGGGATCAAGTGGCCCGCGCCACATGCTAGCACTCTAGGCCACCTAGGCATCAAGTGGCCCATGCCACCTGCTAGCACTCTGGCCCACCAAGGAATCAGGTGCCCAGCACCACCTGCTAGCACTCTGGCCCTCCTAGGGATTAAGTGGCCCGTGCCACCTGCGAGCACTCTGGCCCACCTAGGGATCAAGTGGCCCGCGCCACCTGCTAGCACTCCTGCACACCTAGGGATCAGGTGGCCCGCACCAACTGCTAGCGCTGTGGCCCACCTACGGATCAAGTGGCCCGTGCCACCTGCTAGAGCTCTGGCCCACCTAGGGTTCAAGTCGCTCCTGCCAGCTGCTAGCGCTAGGGATCAAGTGGCCTGTGTCAACTGCTAGCACTCTTGCCCACCTAGGGATCAAGTGGCCCATGCCACCTGCTAGCGCTATGGCCCGCCTAGGGATCAGGTGCCCAGCACCACCTGCTAGCACTCTGGCCCGCCTAGGGATCAAGTGGCCTGTGCCACCTGCTAGCACTCTGGCCCACCTAGGGATCAAGTGGCCCGCGCCACATGCTAGCACTCTCGCACACCTAGGGATCAGGTGGCCCGCACCACCTGCTAACCCTGTGGCCCGCCTAGGGATCAAGTGGCCCATGCCACCTGCTAGATCTCTGGCCCGCCTAGGGATCAATTCGCTCGTGCCACCTGCTAGTGCTAGGGATCAAGTGGCCTGTGTCACCTGCTAGCACTCTCGCCCACCTAGGGATCAAGTGGCCCATGCCACCTGCTAGCGCTATGGCCCGCCTAGGGATCAGGTGCCCTTCACCACCTGCTAGGGCTCTGGCCCACCTAGGGATCAAGTGGCCCGCGCCACCTGCTAGCACTCCTGCACATCTAGGGATCAGGTGGCCCGCACCACCTGCTAGCGCTGTGGCCCACCTAGGGATCAAGTGGCTCGCACCACCTGCTAGCACTCTGGCCTGCCTAGGGATCAGGTGCCCATCGCCACCTGCTAGCGCTCTGGCCCATCTAGGAATCAAGTGGCCCGAGCCACATGCTAGCACTCTAGGCCACCTAGGCATCAAGTGGCCCATGCCACCTGCTAGCACTCTGGCCCACCAAGGAATCAAGTGGCCGGTGCCACCTGCTAGCACTCTGGCCCACCTAGGGATCAAGTGGCCCGCGCCACATGCTAGCACTCTCGCACACCTAGGGATCAGGTGGCCCGCACCACCTGCTAGCGCTGTGGCCCGCCTAGGGATCAAGTGGCCCGTGCCACCTGCTAGAGCTCTGGCACGCCTAGGGATCAATTCGCTCGTGCCACCTGCTAGTGCTAGGGATCAAGTGGCCTGTGTTACCTGCTAGCACTCTCGCCCACCTAGGGATCAAGTGGCCCATGCCACCTGCTAGCGCTTTGGCCCGCCTAGGGATCAGGTGCCCCTCACCACCTGCTAGCGCTCTGGCCCACCTAGGGATCAAGTGGCCCGCGCCACCTGCTAGCACTCCCGCACACCTAGGGATCAGGTGGCCCACACCACCTGCTAGCGCTGTGGCCCACCTACGGATCAAGTGGCCCGTGCCACCTGCTAGAGCTCTGGCCCGCCTAGGGATCAATTCGCTCGTGCCACCTGCTAGTGCTAGGGATCAAGTGGCCTGTGTTACCTGCTAGCACTCTCGCCCACCTAGGGATCAAGTGTCCCATGCCACCTGCTAGCGCTATGGCCCGCCTAGGGATCAGGTGCCCCTCACCACCTGCTAGCGCTCTGGCCCACCTAGGGATCAAGTGGCCCGTGTCACCTGCTAGCACTCCTGCACACCTACGGATCAAGTGGCCCGTGCCACCTGCTAGAGCTCTGGCCCACCTAGGGATCAAGTCGCTCCTGCCACCTGCTAGCGCTAGGGATCAAGTGGCCTGTGTCACCTGCTAGCACTCTTGCCCACCTAGGGATCAAGTGGCCCATGCCACCTGCTAGCGCTATGGCCCGCCTAGGGATCAGGTGGCCCAGCACCACCTGCTAGCACTCTGGCCCGCCTAGGGATCAAGTGGCCCGTGCCACCTGCTAGCACTCTGGCCCACCTAGGGATCAGGTTGCCCGCACCACCTGCTAGCGCTGTGGCCCGCCTAGGGATCAAGTGGCCCATGCCACCTGCTAGAGCTCTGGCCCGCCTAGGGATCAATTTGCTCGTGCCACCTGCTAGTGCTAGGGATCAAGTGGCCTGTGTCACCTGCTAACACTCTCGCCCACCTAGGGATCAAGTGGCCCATGCCACCTGCTAGCGCTATGGCCCGCCTAGGGATCAGGTGCCCCTCACCACCTGCTAGCGCTCTGGCCCACCTAGGGATCAAGTGGCCCGCGCCACCTGCTAGCACTCCCGCACACCTAGGGATCAGGTGGCCCGCACCACCTGCTAGCGCTGTGGCCCACCTAGGGATCAAGTGGCTCGCACCACCTGCTAGCACTCTGGCCTGCCTAGGGATCAGGTGCCCCTCGCCACCTGCTAGCGCTCTGGCCCATCTAGGGATCAAGTGGCCTGCGCCACATGCTAGCACTCTAGGCCACCTAGGCATCAAGTGGCCCATGCCACCTGCTAGCACTCTGGCCCACCAAGGAATCAGGTGCCCTGCACCACCTGCTAGCACTCTGGCCCACCTAGGGATCAAGTGGCCCGCGCCACATGCTAGCACTCTCGCACACCTAGGGATCAGGTGGCCCGCACCACCTGCTAGCGCTGTGGCCCGCCTAGGGATCAAGTGGCCCATGCCACCTGCTAGAGCTCTGGCCCGCCTAGGGATCAATTCGCTCATGCCACCTGCTAGTGCTAGGGATCAAGTGGCCTGTGTTACCTGCTAGCACTCTCGCCCACCTAGGGATCAAGTGGCCCATGCCACCTGCTAGCGCTATGGCCCGCCTAGGGATCAGGTGGCCCAGCACCACCTGCTAGCACTCTGGCCCGCCTAGGGATCAAGTGGCCCGTGCCACCTGCTAGCACTCTGGCCCACCTAGGGATCAAGTGGCCCGCGCCACATGCTAGCACTCTCGCACACCTAGGGATCAGGTGGCCCGCACCACCTGCTAGCGCTGTGGCCCGCCTAGGGATCAAGTGGCCCGTGCCACCTGCTAGAGCTCTGGCCCGCCTAGGGATCAATTCGCTCGTGCCACCTGCTAGTGCTAGGGATCAAGTGGCCTGTGTTACCTGCTAGCACTCTCGCCCACCTAGGGATCAAGTGTCCCATGCCACCTGCTAGCGCTATGGCCCGCCTAGGGATCAGGTGCCCCTCACCACCTGCTAGCGCTCTGGCCCACCTAGGGATCAAGTGGCCCGTGTCACCTGCTAGCACTCCTGCACACCTAGGGATCAGGTGGCCCGCACCACCTGCTAGCGCTGTGGCCCACCTACGGATCAAGTGGCCCGTGCCACCTGCTAGAGCTCTGGCCCACCTAGGGATCAAGTCGCTCCTGCCACCTGCTAGCGCTAGGGATCAAGTGGCCTGTGTCACCTGCTAGCACTCTTGCCCACCTAGGGATCAAGTGGCCCATGCCACCTGCTAGCGCTATGGCCCGCCTAGGGATCAGGTGGCCCAGCACCACCTGCTAGCACTCTGGCCCGCCTAGGGATCAAGTGCCCCGTGCCACCTGCTAGCACTCTGGCCCACCTAGGGATCAGATGGCCCGCACCACCTGCTAGCGCTGTGGCCCGCCTAGGGATCAAGTGGCCCATGCCACCTGCTAGAGCTCTGGCCCGCCTAGGGATCAATTCGCTCGTGCCACCTGCTAGTGCTAGGGATCAAGTGGCCTGTGTCACCTGCTAGCACTCTCGCCCACCTAGGGATCAAGTGGCCCATGCCACCTGCTAGCGCTATGGCCCGCCTAGGGATCAGGTGCCCCTCACCACCTGCTAGCGCTGTGGCCCACCTAGGGATCAAGTGGCTCGCTCCACCTGCTAGCACTCTGGCCTGCCTAGGGATCAGGTGCCCCTCGCCACCTGCTAGCGCTCTGGCCCAACTAGGGATCAATTCGCTCGTGCCACCTGCTAGTGCTAGGGATCTAGTGGCCTGTGTCACCTGCTAGCACTCTCGCCCACCTAGGGATCAAGTGGCCCATGCCACCTGTAGCACTCTCGCACACCTAGGGATCAGGTGGCCCGCACCACCTGCTAGCGCTGTGGCCCGCCTAGGGATCAAGTGGCCCGTGCCACCTGCTAGAGCTCTGGCCCGCCTAGGGATCAATTCGCTCGTGCCACCTGCTAGTGCTAGGGATCTAGTGGCCTGTGTCACCTGCTAGCACTCTCGCCCACCTAGGGATCAAGTGGCCCATGCCACCTGCTAGCGCTATGGCCCGCCTAGGGATCAGGTGCCCCTCACCACCTGCTAGCGCTCTGGCCCACCTAGGGATCAAGTGGCCCGCGCCACCTGCTAGCACTCCCGTACACCTAGGGATCAGGTGGCCCGCACCACCTGCTAGCGCTGTGGCCCACCTAGGGATCAAGTGGCTCGCACCACCTGCTAGCACTCTGGCCTGCCTAGGGATCAGGTGCCCATCGCCACCTGCTAGCGCTCTGGCCCATCTAGGGATCAAGTGGCCCACGCCACATGCTAGCACTCTAGGCCACCTAGGCATCAAGTGGCCCATGCCACCTGCTAGCACTCTGGCCCACCAAGGAATCAGGTGCCCAGCACCACCTGCTAGCACTCTGGCCCACCTAGGGATTAAGTGGCCCGTGCCACCTGCTAGCACTCTGGCCCACCTAGGGATCAAGTGGCCCGCGCCACATGCTAGCACTCTCGCACACCTAGGGATCAGGTGGCCCGCACCACCTGCTAGCGCTGTGGCCCGCCTAGGGATCAAGTGGCCCATGCCACCTGCTAGAGCTCTGGCCCGCCTAGGGATCAATTCGCTCGTGCCACCTGCTAGTGCTAGGGATCTACTGGCCTGTGTCACCTGCTAGCACTCTCGCCCACCTAGGGATCAAGTGGCCCATGCCACCTGCTAGCGCTATGGCCCGCCTAGGGATCAGGTGCCCCTCACCACCTGCTAGCGCTCTGGCCCACCTAGGGATCAAGTGGCCCGCGCCACCTGCTAGCACTCCCGCACACCTAGGGATCAGGTGGCCCGCACCACCTGCTAGCGCTGTGGCCCACCTAGGGATCAAGTGGCTCGCACCACCTGCTAGCACTCTGGCCTGCCTAGGGATCAGGTGCCCCTTGCCACCTGCTAGCGCTCTGGCCCATCTAGGGATCAAGTGGCCCGCTCCACATGCTAGCACTCTAGGCCACCTAGGCATCAAGTGGCCCATGCCACCTGCTAGCACTCTAGCCCACCAAGGAATCAGGTGCCCAGCACCACCTGCTAGCACTCTGGCCCGCCTAGGGATCAAGTGGCCCGTGCCACCTGCTAGCACTCTGGCCCACCTAGGGATCAAGTGGCCCGCGCCACATGCTAGCACTCTCGCACACCTAGGGATCAGGTGGCCCGAACCACCTGCTAGCGCTGTGGCCCACCTAGGGATCAAGTGGCTCGCACCACCTGCTAGCACTTTGGCCTGCCTAGGGATCAGGTGCCCCTCGCCACCTGCTAGCGCTCTGGCCCATCTAGGGATCAAGTGGCCCGCGCCACATGCTAGCACTCTAGGACACCTAGGCATCAAGTGGCCCATGCCACCTGCTAGAGCTCTGGCCCACCAAGGAATCAGGTGCCCAGCACCACCTGCTAGCACTCTTGCCCGCCTAGGGATCAAGTGGCCCGTGCCACCTGCTAGCACTCTGGCCCACCTAGGGATCAAGTGGCGCGCGCCACATGCTAGCACTCTCGCACACCTAGGGATCAGGTGGCCCGCACCACCTGCTAGCGCTGTGGCCCGCCTAGGGATCAAGTGGCCCGTGCCACCTGCTAGAGCTCTGGCCCGCCTAGCGATCAATTCGCTCGTGCCACCTGCTAGTGCTAGGGATCAAGTGGCCTGTGTTACCTGCTAGCACTCTCGCCCACCTAGGGATCAAGTGGCCCATGCCACCTGCTAGCGCTATGGCCCGCCTAGGGATCAGGTGCCCCTCACCACCTGCTAGCGCTCTGGCCCACCTAGGGATCAGGTGGCCCGCACCACCTGCTAGCGCTGTGGCCCACCTAGGGATCAAGTGGCGTGCACAACCTGCTAGCACTCTGGCCTGCCTAGGGATCAGGTGCCCCTCGCCACCTGCTAGCGCTCTGGCCCATCTAGGGATCAAGTGGCCCGTGCCACCTGCTAGAGCTCTGGCCCGCCTAGGGATCAATTCGCTCGTGCCACCTGCTAGTGCTAGGGATCTAGTGGCCTGTGTCACCTGCTAGCACTCTCGCCCACCTAGAGATCAAGTGGCCCATGCCACCTGCTAGCGCTATGGCCCGCCTAGGGATCAGGTGCCCCTCACCACCTGCTAGCGCTCTGGCCCACCTAGGGATCAAGTGGCCCGCGCTACCTGCTAGCACTCCCGCACACCTAGGGATCAGGTGGCCCACACCACCTGCTAGCGCTGTGGCCCACCTAGGGATCAAGTGGCTCGCACCACCTGCTAGCAATCTGGCCTGCCTAGGGATCAGATGCCCCTCGCCACCTGCTAGCGCTCTGGCCCGCCTAGGGATCAAGTGGCCTGCGCCACATGCTAGCACTCTAGGCCACCTAGGCATCAAGTGGCCCATGCCACCTGCTAGCACTCTGGCCCACCAAGGAATCAGGTGCCCTGCACCACCTGCTAGCACTCTCGCCCACCTAGGGATCAAGTGGCCCATGCCACCTGCTAGCGCTATGGCCCGCCTAGGGATCAGGTGCCCCTCACCACCTGCTAGCGCTCTGGCCCACCTAGGGATCAGGTGGCCCGCACCACCTGCTAGCGCTGTGGCCCACCTAGGGATCAAGTGGCGTGCACAACCTGCTAGCACTCTGGCCTGCCTAGGGATCAGGTGCCCCTCGCCACCTGCTAGCGCTCTGGCCCATCTAGGGATCAAGTGGCCCGTGCCACCTGCTAGAGCTCTGGCCCGCCTAGGGATCAATTCGCTCGTGCCACCTGCTAGTGCTAGGGATCTAGTGGCCTGTGTCACCTGCTAGCACTCTCGCCCACCTAGAGATCAAGTGGCTAATGCCACCTGCTAGCGCTATGGCCCGCCTAGGGATCAGGTGCCCCTCACCACCTGCTAGCGCTCTGGCCCACCTAGGGATCAAGTGGCCCGCGCTACCTGCTAGCACTCCCGCACACCTAGGGATCAGGTGGCCCACACCACCTGCTAGCGCTGTGGCCCACCTAGGGATCAAGTGGCTCGCACCACCTGCTAGCAATCTGGCCTGCCTAGGGATCAGATGCCCCTCGCCACCTGCTAGCGCTCTGGCCCGCCTAGGGATCAAGTGGCCTGCGCCACATGCTAGCACTCTAGGCCACCTAGGCATCAAGTGGCCCATGCCACCTGCTAGCACTCTGGCCCACCAAGGAATCAGGTGCCCTGCACCACCTGCTAGCACTCTGGCCCACCTAGGGATCAAGTGGCCCGCGCCACATGCTAGCACTCTCGCACACCTAGGGATCAGGTGGCCCGCACCACCTGCTAGCGCTATGGCCCGCCTAGGGATCAGGTGGCCCAGCACCACCTGCTAGCACTCTGGCCCACCTAGGGATCAAGTGGCCCGTGCCACCTGCTAGCACTCTGGCCCACCTAGGGATCAGGTGGCCCACACCACCTGCTAGCGCTGTGGCCCGCCTAGGGATCAAGTGGCCCATGCCACCTGCTAGAGCTCTGGCCCGCCTAGGGACCAATTTGCTCGTGCCACCTGCTAGTGCTAGGGATCAAGTGGCCTGTGTCACCTGCTAGCACTCTCGCCCACCTAGGGATCAAGTGGCCCATGCCACCTGCTAGCGCTATGGCCCGCCTAGGGATCAGGTGCCCCTCACCACCTGCTAGCACTCTGGCCCACCTAGGGATCAAGTGGCCCGCGCCACCTGCTAGCACTCCCGCACACCTAGGGATCAGGTGGCCCGCACCACCTGCTAGCGCTGTGGCCCACCTAGGGATCAAGTGGCTCGCACCACCTGCTAGCACTCTGGCCTGCCTAGGGATCAGGTGCCCCTCGCCACCTGCTAGCGCTCTGGCCCATATAGGGATCAAGTGGCCTGCGCCACATGCTAGCACTCTAGGCCACCTAGGCATCAAGTGGCCCATGCCACCTGCTAGCACTCTGGCCCACCAAGGATTCAGGTGCCCTGCACCACCTGCTAGCACTCTGGCCCACCTAGGGATCAAGTGGCCCGCGCCACATGCTAGCACTCTCGCACACCTAGGGATCAGGTGGCCCGCACCACCTGCTAGCGCTGTGGCCCGCCTAGGGATCAAGTGGCCCATGCCACCTGCTAGAGCTCTGGCCCGCCTAGGGATCAATTCGCTCGTGCCACCTGCTAGTGCTAGGGATCAAGTGGCCTGTGTTACCTGCTAGCACTCTCGCCCACCTAGGGATCAAGTGGCCCATGCCACCTGCTAGCGCTATGGCCCGCCTAGGGATCAGGTGGCCCAGCACCACCTGCTAGCACTCTGGCCCGCCTAGGGATCAAGTGGCCCGTGCCACCTGCTAGCACTCTGGCCCACCTAGGGATCAAGTGGCCCGCGCCACATGCTAGCACTCTCGCACACCTAGGGATCAGGTGGCCCGCACCACCTGCTAGCGCTGTGGCCCGCCTAGGGATCAAGTGGCCCGTGCCACCTGCTAGAGCTCTGGCCCGCCTAGGGATCAATTCGCTCGTGCCACCTGCTAGTGCTAGGGATCTAGTGGCCCATGCCACCTGCTAGCGCTATGGCCCGCCTAGGGATCAAGTGGCCCATGCCACCTGCTAGCGCTATGGCCCGCCTAGGGATCAGGTGCCCCTCACCACCTGCTAGCGCTCTGGCCCGCCTAGGGATCAGGTGCCACTCGCCACCTGCTAGCGCTGTGGCCCGCCTAGGGATCAAGTGGCCCGTGCCACCTGCTAGAGCTCTGGCCCGCCTAGGGATCAATTCGCTCGTGCCACCTGCTAGTGCTAGGGATCTAGTGGCCTGTGTCACCTGCTAGCACTCTCGCCCACCTAGGGATCAAGTGGCCCATGCCACCTGCTAGCGCTATGGCCCGCCTAGGGATCAGGTGCCCCTCACCACCTGCTAGCGCTCTGGCCCACCTAGGGATCAAGTGGCCCGCGCCACCTGCTAGCACTCCCGTACACCTAGGGATCAGGTGGCCCGCACCACCTGCTAGCGCTGTGGCCCACCTAGGGATCAAGTGGCTCGCACCACCTGCTAGCACTCTGGCCTGCCTAGGGATCAGGTGCCCAACGCCACCTGCTAGCGCTCTGGCCCATCTAGGGATCAAGTGGCCCACGCCACATGCTAGCACTCTAGGCCACCTAGGCATCAAGTGGCCCATGCCACCTGCTAGCACTCTGGCCCACCAAGGAATCAGGTGCCCAGCACCACCTGCTAGCACTCTGGCCCACCTAGGGATTAAGTGGCCCGTGCCACCTGCTAGCACTCTGGCCCACCTAGGGATCAAGTGGCCCGCGCCACATGCTAGCACTCTCGCACACCTAGGGATCAGGTGGCCCGCACCACCTGCTAGCGCTGTGGCCCGCCTAGGGATCAAGTGGCCCATGCCACCTGCTAGAGCTCTGGCCCGCCTAGGGATCAATTCGCTCGTGCCACCTGCTAGTGCTAGGGATCTACTGGCCTTTGTCACCTGCTAGCACTCTCGCCCACCTAGGGATCAAGTGGCCCATGCCACCTGCTAGCGCTATGGCCCGCCTAGGGATCAGGTGCCCCTCACCACCTGCTAGCGCTCTGGCCCACCTAGGGATCAAGTGGCCCGCGCCACCTGCTAGCACTCCCGCACACCTAGGGATCAGGTGGCCCGCACCACCTGCTAGCGCTGTGGCCCACCTAGGGATCAAGTGGCTCGCACCACCTGCTAGCACTCTGGCCTGCCAAGGGATCAGGTGCCCCTTGCCACCTGCTAGCGCTCTGGCCCATCTAGGGATCAAGTGGCCCGCTCCACATGCTAGCACTCTAGGCCACCTAGGCATCAAGTGGCCCATGCCACCTGCTAGCACTCTAGCCCACCAAGGAATCAGGTGCCCAGCACCACCTGCTAGCACTCTGGCCCGCCTAGGGATCAAGTGGCCCGTGCCACCTGCTAGCACTCTGGCCCACCTAGGGATCAAGTGGCCCGCGCCACATGCTAGCACTCTCGCACACCTAGGGATCAGGTGGCCCGAACCACCTGCTAGCGCTGTGGCCCACCGAGGGATCAAGTGGCTCGCACCACCTGCTAGCACTTTGGCCTGCCTAGGGATCAGGTGCCCCTCGCCACCTGCTAGCGCTCTGGCCCATCTTGGGATCAAGTGGCCCGCGCCACATGCTAGCACTCTAGGCCACCTAGGCATCAAGTGGCCCATGCCACCTGCTAGAGCTCTGGCCCACCAAGGAATCAGGTGCCCAGCACCACCTGCTAGCACTCTTGCCCGCCTAGGGATCAAGTGGCCCGTGCCACCTGCTAGCACTCTGGCCCACCTAGGGATCAAGTGGCGCGCGCCACATGCTAGCACTCTCGCACACCTAGGGATCAGGTGGCCCGCACCACCTGCTAGCGCTGTGGCCCGCCTAGGGATCAAGTGGCCCGTGCCACCTGCTAGAGCTCTGGCCCGCCTAGCGATCAATTCGCTCGTGCCACCTGCTAGTGCTAGGGATCAAGTGGCCTGTGTTACCTGCTAGCACTCTCGCCCACCTAGGGATCAAGTGGCCCATGCCACCTGCTAGCGCTATGGCCCGCCTAGGGATCAGGTGCCCCTCACCACCTGCTAGCGCTCTGGCCCACCTAGGGATCAGGTGGCCCGCACCACCTGCTAGCGCTGTGGCCCACCTAGGGATCAAGTGGCGTGCACAACCTGCTAGCACTCTGGCCTGCCTAGGGATCAGGTGCCCCTCGCCACCTGCTAGCGCTCTGGCCCATCTAGGGATCAAGTGGCCCGTGCCACCTGCTAGAGCTCTGGCCCGCCTAGGGATCAATTCGCTCGTGCCACCTGCTAGTGCTAGGGATCTAGTGGCCTGTGTCACCTGCTAGCACTCTCGCCCACCTAGGGATCAAGTGGCCCATGCCACCTGCTAGCGCTATGGCCCGCCTAGGGATCAGGTGCCCCTCACCACCTGCTAGCGCTCTGGCCCACCTAGGGATCAAGTGGCCCGCGCTACCTGCTAGCACTCCCGCACACCTAGGGATCAGGTGGCCCACACCACCTGCTAGCGCTGTGGCCCACCTAGGGATCAAGTGGCTCGCACCACCTGCTAGCAATCTGGCCTGCCTAGGGATCAGATGCCCCTCGCCACCTGCTAGCGCTCTGGCCCGCCTAGGGATTAAGTGGCCCGTGCCACCTGCTTGCGCTCTGGCCCGCCTAGGGATCAGGTGCCACTCGCCACCTGCTAGCTCTCTGGCCCGCCTATGGATCAAGTGGCCCACGCCACCCGCTAGCGCTCTGGCCCACCTAGGGATCAAGTGGCCCACGCCACCTCCTAGCACTCTGGCCCACTTAGGGATCAAGTGGCCTGCACCACCTGCTAGTGCTCTGGCCTGCCTAGGGATCAGGTGCCCCTCACCACCTGCTAGTGCTTTGGCCTGCCTAGGGATCAGGTGGCCTGCACCACCTGCTAGCGCTCTGGCCCACCTAGGGATCAAGTGGCTCGCACCACCTGCTAGCACTCTGGCCTGCCTAGGGATCAGGTGCCCCTCGCCACCTGCTAGCGCTCTGGCCCATCTAGAGATCAAGTGGCCCGCTCCACATGCTAGCACTCTAGGCCACCTAGGCATCAAGTGGCCCATGCCAAATGCTAGCACTCTGGCCCACCAAGGAATCAGGTGCCCAGCACCACCTGCTAGCACTCTGGCCCGCCTAGGGATCAAGTGGCCCGCGCTACATGCTAGCACTCTCGCACACCTAGGGATCAGGTGGCCCGCACCACCTGCTAGCGCTGTGGCCCGCCTAGGGATCAAGTGGCCCATGCCACCTGCTAGAGCTCTGGCCCGCCTAGCGATCAATTCGCTCGTGCCACCTGCTAGTGCTAGGGATCAAGTGGCCTGTGTTACCTGCTAGCACTCTCGCCCACCTAGGGATCAAGTGGCCCATGCCACCTGCTAGCGCTATGGCCCGCCTAGGGATCAGGTGCCCCTCACCACCTGCTAGCGCTCTGGCCCACCTAGGGATCAGGTGGCCCACACCACCTGCTAGCGCTGTGGCCCACCTAGGGATCAAGTGGCTCGCACAACCTGCTAGCACTCTGGCCTGCCTAGGGATCAAGTGGCCCGCTCCACATGCTAGCACTCTAGGCCACCTAGGCATCAAGTGGCCCATGCCACCTGCTAGTACTCTGGCCCACCAAGGAATCAGGTGCCCAGCACCACCTGCTAGCACTCTGGCCCGCCTAGGGATCAAGTGGCCCGTGCCACCTGCTAGCACTCTGGCCCACCTAGGGATCAAGTGGCCCGCGCCACATGCTAGCACTCTCGCACACCTAGGGATCAGGTGGCCCGCACCACCTGCTAGCGCTGTGGCCCGCCTAGGGATGAAGTGGCCCATGCCACCTGCTAGAGCTCTGGCCCGCCTAGGGATCAATTCGCTCGTGCCACCTGCTAGTCCTAGGGATCAAGTGGCCTGTGTCACCTGCTAGCACTCTCGCCCACCTAGGGATCAAGTGGCCCATGCCACCTGCTAGCGCTATGGCCCGCCTAGGGATCAGGTGCCCCTCACCACCTGCTAGCGCTCTGGCCCACCTAGGGATCAAGTGGCCCACGCCAACTGCTAGCACTCCTGCACACCTAGGGATCAGGTGGCCCGCACCACCTGCTAGTGCTGTGGCCCACCTAGGGATCAAGTGGCTCGCACCACAAGCTAGCACTCTGGCCTGCCTAGGGATCAGGTGCCCATCGCCACCTGCTAGCACTCTGGCCCACCAAGGAATCAGGTGCCCAGCACCACCTGCTAGCACTCTGGCCCGCCTAGGGATCAAGTGGCCCGTGCCACCTGCTAGCACTCTGGCCCACCTAGGGATCAAGTGGCCCGTGCCACATGCTAGCACTCTCGCACACCTAGGGATCAGGTGGCCGCACCACCTGCTAGCGCTGTGGCCCGCCTAGGGATCAAGTGGCCCATGCCACCTGCTAGAGCTCTGGCCCACCAAGGAATCAGGTGCCCAGCACCACCTGCTAGCACTCAGGCCCACCTAGGGATCAAGTTGCCCGCACCACATGCTAGCACTCTCGCACACCTAGGGATCAGGTGGCCCGCACCACCTGCTAGCGCTGTAGCCCGCCTAGGGATCAAGTGGCCCGTGCCACCTGCTAGCACTCTGGCCCACCAAGGAATCAGGTGCCCAGCACCACCTGCTAGCACTCTGGCCCACCTAGGGATCAAGTGGCCCGCACCACATGCTAGCACTCTCGCACACCTAGGGATCAGGTGGCCCGCACCACCTGCTAGCGCTGTGGCCCGCCTAGGGATCAAGTGGCCCGTGCCACCTGCTAGAGCTCTGGCCCGCCTAGGGATCAATTCGCTCGTGCCACCTGCTAGTGCTAGGGATCAAGTGGCCCATGCCACCTGCTAGCGCTATGGCCCGCCTAGGGATCAGGTGCCCCTCACCACCTGCTAGCGCTCTGGCCCACCTAGGGATCAGGTGGCCCGCACCACCTGCTAGCACTCTGGCCCACCTAGGGATCAAGTGGCCCGCACCACATGCTAGCACTCTCGCACACCTAGGGATCAGGTGGCCCGCACCACCTGCTAGCGCTGTGGCCCGCCTAGGGATCAAGTGGCCCGTGCCACCTGCTAGAGCTCTGGCCCGCCTAGGGATCAATTCGCTCATGCCACCTGCTAGTGCTAGGGATCAAGTGACCCATGCCACCTGCTAGCGCTATGGCCCGCCTAGGGATCAGGTGCCCCTCACCACCTGCTAGCACTCTGGCCCACCTAGGGATCAGGTGGCCCGCACCACCTGCTAGCGCTGTGGCCCACCTAGGGATCAAGTGGCTCGCACAACCTGCTAGCACTCTGGCCTGCCTAGGGATCAGGTGCCCCTCGCCACCTGCTAGCGCTCTGGCCCATCTAGGGATCAAGTGGCCAGTGCCACCTGCTAGAGCTCTGGCCCGCCTAGGGATCAATTCGCTCCTGCCACCTGCTAGTGCTAGGGATCTAGTGGCCTGTGTCACCTGCTAGCACTCTCGCCCACCTTGGGATCAAGTGGCCCATGCCACCTGCTAGCGCTATGGCCCGCCTAGGGATCAGGTGCCCCTCACCACCTGCTAGCGCTCTGGCCCACCTAGGGATCAAGTGGCCCGCGCTACCTGCTAGCACTCCCGCACACCTAGGGATCAGGTGGCCCACACCACCTGCTAGCGCTGTGGCCCACCTAGGGATCAAGTGGCTCGCACCACCTGCTAGCACTCTGGCCTGCCTAGGGATCAGGTGCCCCTCGCCACCTGCTAGCGCTCTGGCCCGCCTAGGGATTAAGTGGCCCGTGCCACCTGCTTGCGCTCTGGCCCGCCTAGGGATCAGGTGCCACTCGCCACCTGCTAGCGCTCTGGCCCGCCTATGGATCAAGTGGCCCACGCCACCCGCTAGCGCTCTGGCCCACTTAGGGATCAAGTGGCCTGCACCACCTGCTAGCACTCTGGCCCACCTAGGGATCAAGTGGCCCGCGCCACATGCTTGCACTCTCGCACACCTAGGGATCAGGTGGCCCGCACCACCTGCTAGCGCTGTGGCCCACCTAGGGATCAAGTGGCTCACACCACCTGCTAGCACTCTGGCCTGCCTAGGGATCAGGTGCCCCTCGCCACATGCTAGCGCTCTGGCCCATCTGAGGATCAAGTGGCCCGCGCCACATGCTAGCACTCTAGGCCACCTAGGCATCAAGTGGCCCATGCCACCTGCTAGCACTCTGGCCCACCAAGGAATCAGGTGCCCAGCACCACCTGCTAGCACTCTGGCCCTCCTAGGGATTAAGTGGCCCGTGCCACCTGCTAGCACTCTGGCCCACCTAGGTATCAAGCGGCCCGCGCCACATGCTAGCACTCTCGCACACCTAGGGATCAGGTGGCCCGCACCACCTGCTAGCGCTGTGGCCCGCCTAGGGATCTAGTGGCTCGCACCACCTGCTAGCACTCTGGCCTGCCTAGGGATCAGGTGCCCCTCGCCACCTGCTAGCGCTCTGGCCCATCTAGAGATCAAGTGGCCCGCTCCACATGCTAGCACTCTAGGCCACCTAGGCATTAAGTGGCCCATGCCACCTGCTAGCACTCTGGCCCACCAAGGAATCAGGTGCCCAGCACCACCTGCTAGCACTCTGGCCCGCCTAGGGATCAAGTGGCCCGCGCTACATGCTAGCACTCTCGCACACCTAGGGATCAGGTGGCCCGCACCACCTGCTAGCGCTGTGGCCCGCCTAGGGATCAAGTGGCCCATGCCACCTGCTAGAGCTCTGGCCCGCCTAGCGATCAATTCGCTCGTGCCACCTGCTAGTGCTAGGGATCAAGTGGCCTGTGTTACCTGCTAGCACTCTCGCCCACCTAGGGATCAAGTGGCCCATGCCACCTGCTAGCGCTATGGCCCGCCTAGGGATCAGGTGCCCCTCACCACCTGCTAGCGCTCTGGCCCACCTAGGGATCAGGTGGCCCGCACCACCTGCTAGTGCTGTGGCCCACCTAGGGATCAAGTTGCTCGCACAACCTGCTAGCACTCTGGCCAGCCTAGGGATCAAGTGGCCCGCTCCACATGCTAGCACTCTAGGCCACCTAGGCATCAAGTGGCCCATGCCACCTGCTAGTACTCTGGCCCACCAAACAATCAGGTGCCCAGCACCACCTGCTAGCACTCTGGCCCGCCTAGGGATCAAGTGGCCCGTGCCACCTGCTAGCACTCTGGCCCACCTAGGGATCAAGTGGCCCGCGCCACATGCTAGCACTCTCGCACACCTAGGGATCAGGTGGCCCGCACCACCTGCTAGCGCTGTGGCCCGCCTAGGGATCAAGTGGCCCATGCCACCTGCTAGAGCTCTGGCCCGCCTAGGGATCAATTCGCTCGTGCCACCTGCTAGTGCTAGGGATCAAGTGGCCTGTGTCACCTGCTAGCACTCTCGCCCACCTAGGGATCAAGTGGCCCATGCCACCTGCTAGCGCTATGGCCCGCCTAGGGATCAGGTGCCCCTCACCACCTGCTAGCGCTCTGGCCCACCTAGGGATCAAGTGGCCCACGCCACCTGCTAGCACTCCCGCACACCTAGGGATCAGGTGGCCCGCACCACCTGCTAGTGCTGTGGCCCACCTAGGGATCAAGTGGCTCGCACCACAAGCTAGCACTCTGGCCTGCCTAGGGATCAGGTGCCCATCGCCACCTGCTAGCACTCTGGCCCACCAAGGAATCAGGTGCCCAGCAACACCTGCTAGCACTCTGGCCCGCCTAGGGATCAAGTGGCCCGTGCCACCTGCTAGCACTCTGGCCCACCTAGGGATCAAGTGGCCCGTGCCACATGCTAGCACTCTCGCACACCTAGGCATAAGGTGGCCCGCACCACCTGCTAGCGCTGTGGCCCGCCTAGGGATCAAGTGGCCCATGCCACCTGCTAGAGCTCTGGCCCACCAAGGAATCAGGTGCCCAGCACCACCTGCTAGCACTCAGGCCCACCTAGGGATCAAGTTGCCCGCACCACATGCTAGCACTCTCGCACACCTAGGGATCAGGTGGCCCGCACCACCTGCTAGCGCTGTGGCCCGCCTAGGGATCAAGTGGCCCGTGCCACCTGCTAGCACTCTGGCCCACCAAGGAATCAGGTGCCCAGCACCACCTGCTAGCACTCTGGCCCACCTAGGGATCAAGTGGCCCGCACCACATGCTAGCACTCTCGCACACCTAGGGATCAGGTGGCCCGCACCACCTGCTAGCGCTGTGGCCCGCCTAGGGATCAAGTGGCCCGTGCCACCTGCTAGAGCTCTGGCCCGCCTAGGGATCAATTCGCTCGTGCCACCTGCTAGTGCTAGGGATCAAGTGGCCCATGCCACCTGCTAGCGCTATGGCCCGCCTAGGGATCAGGTGCCCCTCACCACCTGCTAGCGCTCTGGCCCACCTAGGGATCAGGTGGCCCGCACCACCTGCTAGCACTCTGGCCCACCTAGGGATCAAGTGGCCCGCACCACATGCTAGCACTCTCGCACACCTAGGGATCAGGTGGCCCGCACCACCTGCTAGCGCTGTGGCCCGCCTAGGGATCAAGTGGCCCGTGCCACCTGCTAGAGCTCTGGCCCGCCTAGGGATCAATTCGCTCATGCCACCTGCTAGTGCTAGGGATCAAGTGGCCCATGCCACCTGCTAGCGCTATGGCCCGCCTAGGGATCAGGTGCCCCTCACCACCTGCTAGCACTCTGGCCCACCTAGGGATCAGGTGGCCCGCACCACCTGCTAGCGCTGTGGCCCACCTAGGGATCAAGTGGCTCGCACAACCTGCTAGCACTCTGGCCTGCCTAGGGATCAGGTGCCCCTCGCCACCTGCTAGCGCTCTGGCCCATCTAGGGATCAAGTGGCCAGTGCCACCTGCTAGAGCTCTGGCCCGCCTAGGGATCAATTCGCTCCTGCCAACCTGCTAGTGCTAGGGATCTAGTGGCCTGTGTCACCTGCTAGCACTCTCGCCCACCTTGGGATCAAGTGGCCCATGCCACCTGCTAGCGCTATGGCCCGCCTAGGATCAGGTGCCCCTCACCACCTGCTAGCGCTCTGGCCCACCTAGGGATCAGGTGGCCCGCACCACCTGCTAGCACTCTGGCCCACCTAGGGATCAAGTGGCCCGCACCACATGCTAGCACTCTCGCACACCTAGGGATCAGGTGGCCCGCACCACCTGCTAGCGCTGTGGCCCGCCTAGGGATCAAGTGGCCCGTGCCACCTGCTAGAGCTCTGGCCCGCCTAGGGATCAATTCGCTCGTGCCACCTGCTAGTGCTAGGGATCAAGTGGCCCATGCCACCTGCTAGCGCTATGGCCCGCCTAGGGATCAGGTGCCCCTCACCACCTGCTAGCGCTCTGGCCCACCTAGGGATCAGGTGGCCCGCACCACCTGCTAGCACTCTGGCCCACCTAGGGATCAAGTGGCCCGCACCACATGCTAGCACTCTCGCACACCTAGGGATCAGGTGGCCCGCACCACCTGCTAGCGCTGTGGCCCGCCTAGGGATCAAGTGGCCCGTGCCACCTGCTAGAGCTCTGGCCCGCCTAGGGATCAATTCGCTCATGCCACCTGCTAGTGCTAGGGATCAAGTGACCCATGCCACCTGCTAGCGCTATGGCCCGCCTAGGGATCAGGTGCCCCTCACCACCTGCTAGCACTCTGGCCCACCTAGGGATCAGGTGGCCCGCACCACCTGCTAGCGCTGTGGCCCACCTAGGGATCAAGTGGCTCGCACAACCTGCTAGCACTCTGGCCTGCCTAGGGATCAGGTGCCCCTCGCCACCTGCTAGCGCTCTGGCCCATCTAGGGATCAAGTGGCCAGTGCCACCTGCTAGAGCTCTGGCCCGCCTAGGGATCAATTCGCTCCTGCCACCTGCTAGTGCTAGGGATCTAGTGGCCTGTGTCACCTGCTAGCACTCTCGCCCACCTTGGGATCAAGTGGCCCATGCCACCTGCTAGCGCTATGGCCCGCCTAGGGATCAGGTGCCCCTCACCACCTGCTAGCGCTCTGGCCCACCTAGGGATCAAGTTGCCCGCGCTACCTGCTAGCACTCCCGCACACCTAGGGATCAGGTGGCCCACACCACCTGCTAGCGCTGTGGCCCACCTAGGGATCAAGTGGCTCGCACCACCTGCTAGCACTCTGGCCTGCCTAGGGATCAGGTGCCCCTCGCCACCTGCTAGCGCTCTGGCCCGCCTAGGGATTAAGTGGCCCGTGCCACCTGCTTGCGCTCTGGCCCGCCTAGGGATCAGGTGCCACTCGCCACCTGCTAGCGCTCTGGCCCGCCTATGGATCAAGTGGCCCACGCCACCCGCTAGCGCTCTGGCCCACTTAGGGATCAAGTGGCCTGCACCACCTGCTAGCACTCTGGCCCACCTAGGGATCAAGTGGCCCGCGCCACATGCTTGCACTCTCGCACACCTAGGGATCAGGTGGCCCGCACCACCTGCTAGCGCTGTGGCCCACCTAGGGATCAAGTGGCTCACACCACCTGCTAGCACTCTGGCCTGCCTAGGGATCAGGTGCCCCTCGCCACCTGCTAGCGCTCTGGCCCATCTGAGGATCAAGTGGCCCGCGCCACATGCTAGCACTCTAGGCCACCTAGGCATCAAGTGGCCCATGCCACCTGCTAGCACTCTGGCCCACCAAGGAATCAGGTGCCCAGCACCACCTGCTAGCACTCTGGCCCTCCTAGGGATTAAGTGGCCCGTGCCACCTGCTAGCACTCTGGCCCACCTAGGTATCAAGCGGCCCGCGCCACATGCTAGCACTCTCGCACACCTAGGGATCAGGTGGCCCGCACCACCTGCTAGCGCTGTGGCCCGCCTAGGGATCTAGTGGCTCGCACCACCTGCTAGCACTCTGGCCTGCCTAGGGATCAGGTGCCCCTCGCCACCTGCTAGCGCTCTGGCCCATCTAGAGATCAAGTGGCCCGCTCCACATGCTAGCACTCTAGGCCACCTAGGCATTAAGTGGCCCATGCCACCTGCTAGCACTCTGGCCCACCAAGGAATCAGGTGCCCAGCACCACCTGCTAGCACTCTGGCCCGCCTAGGGATCAAGTGGCCCGCGCTACATGCTAGCACTCTCGCACACCTAGGGATCAGGTGGCCCGCACCACCTGCTAGCGCTGTGGCCCGCCTAGGGATCAAGTGGCCCATGCCACCTGCTAGAGCTCTGGCCCGCCTAGCGATCAATTCGCTCGTGCCACCTGCTAGTGCTAGGGATCAAGTGGCCTGTGTTACCTGCTAGCACTCTCGCCCACCTAGGGATCAAGTGGCCCATGCCACCTGCTAGCGCTATGGCCCGCCTAGGGATCAGGTGCCCCTCACCACCTGCTAGCGCTTTGGCCCACCTAGGGATCAGGTGGCCCGCACCACCTGCTAGTGCTGTGGCCCACCTAGGGATCAAGTTGCTCGCACAACCTGCTAGCACTCTGGCCTGCCTAGGGATCAAGTGGCCCGCTCCACATGCTAGCACTCTAGGCCACCTAGGCATCAAGTGGCCCATGCCACCTGCTAGTACTCTGGCCCACCAAACAATCAGGTGCCCAGCACCACCTGCTAGCACTCTGGCCCGCCTAGGGATCAAGTGGCCCGTGCCACCTGCTAGCACTCTGGCCCACCTAGGGATCAAGTGGCCCGCGCCACATGCTAGCACTCTCGCACACCTAGGGATCAGGTGGCCCGCACCACCTGCTAGCGCTGTGGCCCGCCTAGGGATCAAGTGGCCCATGCCACCTGCTAGAGCTCTGGCCCGCCTAGGGATCAATTCGCTCGTGCCACCTGCTAGTTCTAGGGATCAAGTGGCCTGTGTCACCTGCTAGCACTCTCGCCCACCTAGGGATCAAGTGGCCCATGCCACCTGCTAGCGCTATGGCCCGCCTAGGGATCAGGTGCCCCTCACCACCTGCTAGCGCTCTGGCCCACCTAGGGATCAAGTGGCCCACGCCACCTGCTAGCACTCCCGCACACCTAGGGATCAGGTGGCCCGCACCACCTGCTAGTGCTGTGGCCCACCTAGGGATCAAGTGGCTCGCACCACAAGCTAGCACTCTGGCCTGCCTAGGGATCAGGTGCCCATCGCCACCTGCTAGCACTCTAGCCCACCAAGGAATCAGGTGCCCAGCACCACCTGCTAGCACTCTGGCCCGCCTAGGGATCAAGTGGCCCGTGCCACCTGCTAGCACTCTGGCCCACCTAGGGATCAAGTGGCCCGTGCCACATGCTAGCACTCTCGCACACCTAGGCATAAGGTGGCCCGCACCACCTGCTAGCGCTGTGGCCCGCCTAGGGATCAAGTGGCCCATGCCACCTGCTAGAGCTCTGGCCCACCAAGGAATCAGGTGCCCAGCACCACCTGCTAGCACTCAGGCCCACCTAGGGATCAAGTTGCCCGCACCACATGCTAGCACTCTCGCACACCTAGGGATCAGGTGGCCCGCACCACCTGCTAGCGCTGTGGCCCGCCTAGGGATCAAGTGGCCCGTGCCACCTGCTAGCACTCTGGCCCACCAAGGAATCAGGTGCCCAGCACCACCTGCTAGCACTCTGGCCCACCTAGGGATCAAGTGGCCCGCACCACATGCTAGCACTCTCGCACACCTAGGGATCAGGTGGCCCGCACCACCTGCTAGCGCTGTGGCCCGCCTAGGGATCAAGTGGCCCGTGCCACCTGCTAGAGCTCTGGCCCGCCTAGGGATCAATTCGCTCGTGCCACCTGCTAGTGCTAGGGATCAAGTGGCCCATGCCACCTGCTAGCGCTATGGCCCGCCTAGGGATCAGGTGCCCCTCACCACCTGCTAGCGCTCTGGCCCACCTAGGGATCAGGTGGCCCGCACCACCTGCTAGCACTCTGGCCCACCTAGGGATCAAGTGGCCCGCACCACATGCTAGCACTCTCGCACACCTAGGGATCAGGTGGCCCGCACCACCTGCTAGCGCTGTGGCCCGCCTAGGGATCAAGTGGCCCGTGCCACCTGCTAGAGCTCTGGCCCGCCTAGGGATCAATTCGCTCATGCCACCTACTAGTGCTAGGGATCAAGTGGCCCATGCCACCTGCTAGCGCTATGGCCCGCCTAGGGATCAGGTGCCCCTCACCACCTGCTAGCACTCTGGCCCACCTAGGGATCAGGTGGCCCGCACCACCTGCTAGCGCTGTGGCCCACCTAGGGATCAAGTGGCTCGCACAACCTGCTAGCACTCTGGCCTGCCTAGGGATCAGGTGCCCCTCGCCACCTGCTAGCGCTCTGGCCCATCTAGGGATCAAGTGGCCAGTGCCACCTGCTAGAGCTCTGGCCCGCCTAGGGATCAATTCGCTCCTGCCACCTGCTAGTGCTAGGGATCTAGTGGCCTGTGTCACCTGCTAGCACTCTCGCCCACCTTGGGATCAAGTGGCCCATGCCACCTGCTAGCGCTATGGCCCGCCTAGGGATCAGGTGCCCCTCACCACCTGCTAGCGCTCTGGCCCACCTAGTGATCAAGTGGCCCGCGCTACCTGCTAGCACTCCCGCACACCTAGGGATCAGGTGGCCCACACCACCTGCTAGCACTGTGGCCCACCTAGGGATCAAGTGGCTCGCACCACCTGCTAGCACTCTGGCCTGCCTAGGGATCAGGTGCCCCTCGCCACCTGCTAGCGCTCTGGCCCGCCTAGGGATTAAGTGGCCCGTGCCACCTGCTTGCGCTCTGGCCCGCCTAGGGATCAGGTGCCACTCGCCACCTGCTAGCGCTCTGGCCCGCCTATGGATCAAGTGGCCCACGCCACCCGCTAGCGCTCTGGCCCACTTAGGGATCAAGTGGCCTGCACCACCTGCTAGTGCTTTGGCCTGCCTAGGGATCAGGTGCCCCTCACCACCTGCTAGTGCTTTGGCCTGCCTAGGGATCAGGTGGCCTGCACCACCTGCTAGCGCTGTGGCCCACCTAGGGATCAAGTGGCTCGCACCACCTGCTAGCACTCTGGCCTGCCTAGGGATCAGGTGCCCCTCGCCACCTGCTAGCGCTCTGGCCCATCTAGAGATCAAGTGGCCCGCTCCACATGCTAGCACTCTAGGCCACCTAGGCATCAAGTGGCCCATGCCACCTGCTAGCACTCTGGCCCACCAAGGAATCAGGTGCCCAGCACCACCTGCTAGCACTCTGGCCCACCTAGGGATCAAGTGGCCCGCGCCACATGCTTGCACTCTCGCACACCTAGGGATCAGGTGGCCCGCACCACCTGCTAGCGCTGTGGCCCACCTAGGGATCAAGTGGCTCGCACCACCTGCTAGCACTCTGGCCTGCCTAGGGATCAGGTGCCCCTCGCCACCTGCTAGCGCTCTGGCCCATCTGAGGATCAAGTGGCCCGCGCCACATGCTAGCACTCTAGGCCACCTAGGCATCAAGTGGCCCATGCCACCTGCTAGCACTCTGGCCCACCAAGGAATCAGGTGCCCAGCACCACCTGCTAGCACTCTGGCCCTCCTAGGGATTAAGTGGCCCGTGCCACCTGCTAGCACTCTGGCCCACCTAGGTATCAAGCGGCCCGCGCCACATGCTAGCACTCTCGCACACCTAGGGATCAGGTGGCCCGCACCACCTGCTAGCGCTGTGGCCCGCCTAGGGATCTAGTGGCCCATGCCACCTGCTAGAGCTCTGGCCCGCCTAGGGATCAATTCGCTCGTGCCACCTGCTAGTGCTAGGGATCAAGTGGCCTGTGTCACCTGCTAGCACTCTCGCCCACCTAGGGATCAAGTGGCCCATGCCACCTGCTAGCGCTATGGCCCGCCTAGGGATCAGGTGCCCCTCACCACCTGCTAGCGCTCTGGCCCACCTAGGGATCAAGTGGCCCGCGCCACCTGCTAGCACTCCCGCACACCTAGGGATCAGGTGGCCCGCACCACCTGCTAGCGGTGTGGCCCGCCTAGGGATCAAGTGGCTCACAGCACCTGCTAGCACTCTGGCCTGCCTAGGGATCAGGTGCCCATCGCCACCTGCTAGCGCTCTGGCCCATCTAGGGATCAAGTGGCCCGTGCCACATGCTAGCACTCTAGGCCACCTAGGCATCAAGTGGCCCATGCCACCTGCTAGCACTCTGGCCCACTAAGGAATCAGGTGCCCAGCACCACCTGCTAGCACTCTGGCCCACCTAGGGATTAAATGGCCCGTGCCACCTGCTAGCACTCTGGCCCACCTAGGGATCAAGTGGCCCGCGCCACATGCTAGCACTCTCGCACACCTAGGGATCAGGTGCCACTCACCACCTGCTAGCGCTCTGGCCCACCTAGGGATCAAGTGGCCCACGCCACA